>NC_068307.1:30476730-30694230 GCF_025860055.1 Xyrauchen texanus
AAGTATACGATCAATCCTTTGATCTCACTGAAGAAAAATCAGGATTTAAGGGACGAGTTTCATACATATGGCTCATTATCATAAAGGAAGTGGGCAGGAAGTTGACGGCACCATGTACTCCTGATGTTGAAGGAACTGTTGTATGTAAAAGATCAGAAGATTACCATACAAACATTATAATGCCTCCATTGTAGGAGCCCAACAATGAGAACGTTCATCTGCCTGTATAAACTCGGGCCGGGGCTGTACAGCTTTATAAAAATGAGACTGAGAGCCAGCGTGAGACGATCCACAGAACCAATAGTTAAAACATACTGTATAAGAGAAGACACTAAAGGGATTTGAGAAGTACATGATGTGATTAATGCTATCAAAGGCACATTCCTCCTGTAGGACAGTATTGTAAGAGAAGGAACCAGTCAGGGTAGATCAGATTATTCACTTGCTTTTGAGAGGTTTTAAGTAAATGGACTCTAAATGGATATCTCTAATATAATAATTTGTTCTATAATCGTTATAACCTTCAATAAACCAAATGAAGATAATTGATAGTTTGGTGGAATTAAAGTGTGTTAGCAATAATAGTTTCTTTCCAACAATATTAAAAACTAATTTTGATGAAGAAAACTTCTTAAATCAGTTCATATTTACGGAAGCTCTGAACCGCAAGGTGGGAAAAAAAATATAATAATAAATAGAGTCTCAGTGTCACGTCTAGATGTGTTTAAGGGAGATCTCATTGAAGCCCACTTCGTCTGCCAGGATGCAGAAGTCCTCCACGTAGTCCTCTATAGAACTGGTATCAGTACATCTGCTGGGTTCACTTTGGTGGATCCGGTATTCTGTAACGACGTGCTGGCACTGGCAATGACGAAGACGATGACGTGAAGACGAAGAACCCAAGTGCAGTTTATTTACATACGTGGTATTCAGAAACCCTAAACCAAAACGTGAACAAAACATAAACATGAACTAGACTAGACTTGACTAGACTAGACTTGACTAGACTAGACTAGACTTGAATAGACTTGACTTGAATAGACTAGACTAGACTTGACTAGACGAGACTTGAATAGACTTGACTTGAATAGACTTGACTAGACTTGACTTGACTTGACTTGATTAGACTAGACTAGACTAGACTAGACTAGACTTGACTTGACTAGAATAGACTTGACATGACTAGACTTGAATAGACTTGACTTGACTAGACTTGAATAGACTAGACTTGAGAAGACTTGAATAGACTTGACTTGACTAGACTTGACTTGACTAGACTTGACTAGACTAGACTAGACTAGACTAGACTTGACTTGACTAGACTTGACTAGACTTGAATAGACTTGACTTGACTAGACTAGACTTGACTTGACTAGACTAGAATAGACTTGACTTGAATAGACTTGACTTGACTAGACTAGACTAGAATAGACTTGACTTGAATAGACTTGACTTGAATAGACTTGACTAGACTTGACTTGACTAGACTAGACTAGAATAGACTTGACTTGAATAGACTTGACTTGACTAGACTTGAATAGACTTGACTAGACTTGACTTGACTAGACTAGACTAGACTAGACTAGAATAGACTTGACTTGACTTGACTTGACTTGACATGACTAGACTAGACTTGACTAGACTAGACTTGACTTGACTTGACTTGACTTGACTTGACTTGAATAGACTTGACTAGACTTGACTTGACTAGACTTGACTTGAATAGACTTGACTTGAATAGACTTGACTTGACTAGACTTGAATAGACTTGACTAGACTTGACTTGACTAGACTAGACTAGACTAGACTAGAATAGACTTGACTTGACTTGACATGACTAGACTAGACTTGACTAGACTAGACTAGACTTGACTTGACTTGACTTGACTTGACTTGAATAGACTTGACTAGACTTGACTTGACTAGACTAGACTAGACTAGACTAGAATAGACTTGACTTGACTTGACTTGACTTGACTTGACATGACTAGACTAGACTTGACTAGACTAGACTAGACTAGACTTGACTTGACTTGACTAGACTTGACTTGACTAGACTAGACTAGACTTGAAACAGTTACAAACACAATTCCTGACCAAGACACAATGGAAAACATGAGTCTTAAGAACATGGACATGGGAAACATCAACCAATGAACAGCGAACTATAAACAAGATAACAAGACAATGACCATGAACCAATTATATAACAGAACTAATAACAAGACTACAAACCACATGAACATGGAGGGAAACAGGAGGATCACATGACCGGGGAACCACATGACATTAAACAGGAACTAAACTTTACAAAATAAAAGACATAAACACAAAACATGAACAGAAACACGTCTAGACATGACACTCAGTTCCTTCCTGAGGTTGTAATTTTTTTTTCTCTCTTCCAAAAATGTTTTTATTAAATCCTCGTGGCAGTACGGGAATGTCATGTGCAGACTTTCATGGTGGAATTTAATTATAATAATATATTTGAATATAACAAGTTGTCTATGCTTTTGAAACACGGTCTACTGCAGAAGTGAAGAGCTCCAGATGAAGAATGTCAAATAAATATCCAAATATTAAAATAACCGCATGCATTATAGAAAAAGGTTAAGGTTCACGAAGGAACTGAGACACTATTTTTTGTTTTTTCACCTTTATTTTTTTTTCCACCTTGCGGTTCAAAGCTTCCGTACATGTTATCTACAGTATCATTAATATGTGATCCTTTTGACTTTTTTGACATAATGCCTCATATGTTTCTTACAGATATATCCTCATAAATATGCATGTTTAAAGAAAATTAAGCAAATTGCACAAGCCTTTATAAGAAAAAAAAATCATAAAAACTGACATTTGTTGGCATTATGTGAGCACTGACTGTTACATCACAATATATACATAAAATCACCCGGTAACCTTTTTATATATCACATAGAGACAAACATTCAACTCATTTATTTACTAATCACGGCAGCTTTGGTACATTGCTTTGAGATATCAAACATCACATATGATGGTTTTGAAAAGTAAAAATATACACACTGACAAGCTTGACGTTGCATCCGGTATCAGAGTAATATTTGGATAATTAGCATAAAATTGTCTTTCTTATAATGACTTTGTAGTTATAAAAGTCTAAGTTGCACTTTCTTGGAAAGTTTGTATATTTCATTTTCATGATTAATAAATTGCGAAAAAATGTCAGTAGAATTGCAAGAACATGGTCACAAATGTGCAAACCTCACCACTGTTCAACCATGTTGAAATTAAAACTTCAAGCTTTTAAAGTGATTTACAAAAATGTCACAACGATATATGTACAGATGATTTAACATCTTAATTATTACATGAACATTAAGTCTAATCTGCCAAAAGAATGTGCAGGAAACAGCAGCACTGTATTCACAAACTACTTTTAAAACTCAGATCTGATCTATGCCGATCAATACATTATTATCGACCCAAAACATTAGTTGATGCCAAATGAATGATACGTGCCTAACCGACCAGAGGGAAGGTTCATGGCCTCATTTCCTCACACATATTCTCTCCTTCTTCCTGGAGAACGTTCTGGATTCATAATGTGTGTTCTGTTAAGCGTCATTGATGGGATTAGCGGGCATGCTTCATTTTGCAGCCATATGCAGGAGGTGACGAGCAGGAAACCAGCGATCAAATGCAAACACCCTGCCGTCCAGCCGAAGAAGAGTGCGTCCCCAAACTCCCAACGTGGAACCACACTGGGCACGCTTTCATCGAAAAACCGCAGAACCGTCAGGTGTGCAACGTACGACACGGGCACCAGCCCGAGTATTCCAGCGACAAAGCAAAAAATTCCACCGAGCATTTTAAGGGTCCTCTTGGCTTCGAGTGTCTCGGTGCGTTTGCAGCTGTTGACCAGGTAGATGCCCGGGATTGCGAACAACAACCCGAGTAGACCGATCGCCACAGTCGTACACATCAAAATTCTGGCCAGGCGGATATCAGAAGGGAGACCCAACAGACTGTCGTAAGGTCTGCACTCCGTAATGCCCAGTTCCTGGACCACACATGTTTCCCACAATCCCAGCTCGAACCTCTCTGTCGGAAGAAGCTCCGTGGAAAGCGTGAGCCATTGGGACATCATGGTGGTCATGAGAGAACACAACCAGGCGCCTAAAGAGAAAAAGACCCCCAGCAACTCCAGAGCACAAACTCCAGGGTCCATAGCAGCTCTGTCCATGTGCTGCACTCCGCAACTCTTCTCCTCCTCCTTTCAGTCTTCTAGTTTACCCGCAGAAAGGCCTAAAACAAAGACACAACCGAACACTTACTTGAGCTTTAATGAGGAGGTTTGTGTCTGCTATAAGCCTTCAATGTGAATGGCACGTCATCTTTCCTCGGGTGGGCAGAAGCGTTCTGAAATGTGGCCCTCCCTTGCAGTGACTGCACTGACCAGATCTCTCTCAGAGACAAAAACAACAACATCATTCACACATGCAGATCATTTCCAAACACACAGCCACACTCAAGCAAATGCAGACAGAATGCAATGAAAGTGTACACTGTTTTTGGAGAGCTTAAGAGAGAATTTGAGTGTGTGATCCTCGAATAGAGCACAGGTTGTGTCACTACACAGATTTTGGCCCATTTTGGTTAAGAATTGCTGGTACTGCTGGTTCAAGTCCTCCTGGGAAGTTATGATGAGTAAATAATATAATGATTCAGTTGGAAAGAAACTTTCATGTTTCACTTACTAGTGAAGGCAGGACATTTTAAAGCACCAATGCAACAAAATGAAGAGCAAAGCCATGTCTTAAGTGCATAATTAAGGCTTTATCTGCCTATTTTATCATTCTGGTGCAGCCACATTTAATTATTGGAAATATAGTTTTGTTGCAAATGCTCATCACTACATTAACCAGCTTAATTAGGCTTATTTATTATATATATTTACTTACATATATATGAGTTATTCTTCATTAACATACCCCAATAAAAAATGCATAGAAACTAAATTGCACATCAAGTAAAACTGAATTAATACCAACAACAATTTGCTTCTGCCATGATGCTTAAATCAACATATCCCCAACTCGAAAAGTTGGGGCTCGAAGAAAATTCGAAGAAGATTCCCACTTGTAATTATGACTTTAGAAGACATCATCATACTCAGGGCCGGACTGGGATACAATTTCAGGCCGGGAAATCCTACACCCATCCAGGCCATCCTATGCACCTAAATAAAATTTAGAAACACGGACAACCTTGTTTTTTTTCCCCCTAAATTACATTTATTTCACAGTATGACCATAACATAAAAACATAAACAACCAACCTAGAAGTAAAGCAGTCCTAATATCAAATGGGTCTGCACATAACGTACATACAAGCATTTACTCTAGAAGTCCAAAGCTGTTTCTACCTCTCTACTTCTCTGACCTGCACTTGAAGCCCTGAACAGGTCAGTAATTTTGCAACATTTTGCTGCTTCTTGGAGTGCTTTCTTTTTTTTTGTCCTTTCCCTCTCTGCTCCACCTGGCCGTTTTCTCTCCATCATCGGGTGCTGCTCGCATTTTCTGTTGAACCGTTTGTCTGAGGCGTAAAGTCGATTGTTATTAATATTAACAATCATTTTATTGAATGACGAATTAAAAAATGATCACTGGTAAAGGTAGTAATATAAAATAATAATAATAAAAAAATATTTTTAAAAACGCTGGCTGGCAGCAGGCCAACTTAGTCACCAGGCCAGCGGGAATTGTCCCGGTGCTCCTGATGGCCAGTCCGGGCCTGATCATACTGTATATCAAAGTATCATCTGCTAAACCAGAGACAGTTTAGCTGAGACAGACCACTTGTATTGAAATGAATGGGAGAAATTGGTACATCCAAAATGTGGCGTGTAGGTAAGGATGTCTCCTTAAGCTGGCGTCACACTGGCAACTTCCCCCGACTCTCTCTCTCTCTCCTAACGTCACGTGAAGCTCGCTGAAATAAAAACAGAAGAGTCACATGAACATAAACTATTGAAATAGAATGATTTAGGATGTGACTCATGGAGTAACTTTACCTTGTGAATGTGTGTAATTGTGTTTTATCTACGGGGCTTTCTGTTGAACGTGTTTGTCCATATGCTTTCGGGTAGTAAAGGATTTACGTCAAATAAAATAAAGTTCTGCATCTTCTATCTGACTGTATCGGTCATTTTAGTGTAGGAGAACCCTAGATAAACACTTGTTGACAGAATCACTAAGGACTACAATCGCTGTTTGATATGCGGCTATGAGTCCGCTATGAGGACAGAAATAATTTTTTTTGTGTTTGATGTTTGATGTGCTTTTCCAGTTCTCAGAGCCATTAACTCAGGATTGAGTCCCGCTGACAGACGCTAATTTATGCTCCGTCTCTTACCTATTGACGGCAATGATGTAAATGATGTAAAAATGCTGGAAATATCAGCTAGTGTGAAATCACTTGTTGGTTAACTTGAGAACGTGCAAGCGGTTTAGCTGGTACAGCCTACAACAATACGATTTTGCAATATTTCGCATAATCTTATCCAACAGTTTTGGAGATGTTGATCTTTTCACATTCAAGTAGACAGGATGCCAGGGAGATCTCCCAAGATTGCCTTAAAAAGGGACCTTGCTCAACCAAAGAAGTTTTTACTGTGAGCCTCTATGTGGGCTGGATACTCATGGGTTGAACATGACAGCTGAGATTAGACAAATACTTCTAAATCCAGATAAAATCCTTCCACTCAGAGCTCACTGCTGATCAGACTGTAGTTGCGCAATAATATATGTGAATTTCAACACTTGAATTAAGTCTTTCATTTAGTTTAGAAAAAGGCTTGATGACTCTCAAGTTAACTCTGGGTCACGTAGTCTAAGAGTTTAACCCCTCTTCTCCCCCTTACAACAATTTACCATAGTATCCATAGTTTTTCCAAAATGCTATAGTTATTGTTAATACTGTAAAATCCTAATTAATTACTTTAGAAGAAGGTTTCAGTCATGGTGATATAATACTTAAACTAGCCTAAAGTGGTAAGCTGGTCTCCTGTCCTGGCCAAGCCGGTTAATCAGGTCTGGTTTGATGGTTTCGAGGGATTTGGGGCACTTATCAGATAGTCAGGCAGTCGGCTGACCTGCTCAATCAGCTAAACAATAGCTCGGCTAGGCGAGGAGACCAGCAAACCACCTAAGACAGCGTTGTGTGAGGTAGGGCTAGCTGAAGCGCGATCTGCTGTTTTGTCACAGTAGAGTTGCATTTTGGGATATAGAGCTGCCTAAACCAAGGTATAATAAATTTTTCTGCGTTCAGGTGTCGTAATCAAATGAGTCCATCCCGTGAAATCCCCATCTGACGTCATAGCGATACCACTGGCTCAAACTACTACTAATAGACACTTCATTCAATGCCAGAGTAGAAATCCTACTGTATGTTGATATAACTTTGTAAATACGATATTTACTGACCTTTAAATCATAAATTACGCATACAGTGGCAAGAAAATATGTGAACTCTTTGGAATTAGTTTTCTGCATTAACTTGTCATAAAATGTGATTGTGCGTAACCTAAAAACACACACAATTATAATCTTTCATGTCTTTATTGAACACATCCCATTAAAACAGTGCTGTGGATAAAGTAAGTGAACCCTTGGATTTAATAACTGGTCGATCATCTGTTGGCAGCAATAACCTCAAGCAAGTGTTAAAGCTGCGAATTAGACCGGCACAACGTTCAGAAGGAATTTCGGACCATTCTTCCTCACAGAACTGCTTCAGCTCTGCCATATTCTTGGGATATCTGGTGTGAACAGCTCTCTTGAGGTCATTACACAGCATCTCTATTGGGTTAAGATCTGGGCTCTGACTGGGACACTTTTTTTGAAGCCCTTCTGTAGTAGATTTAGTTTGATGTTTATGGTCATTTTAGTTTGATGTTTATGGTCCAATTTATACGGAGCTTCAACTGGCACACAGCCACCCTGACATGATCCTGTATATCTTGATAAACATAATTTTTCAATTTTCAGGCCCGAATCAGCAAACCAGCCCCAAATCATGATGGTCCCTCCACCGTACTTCACCGTTGGAATGATGTTTTCATGTTGGCATGAGGTGCCCTTTTTTATGCCATACGTAGTGCTACGTGTTCCTTCCAAACAATTCAACCTTAGTTTCATCCGTCCACAAAATATTTTCCCAGTTGCATTGTGGAGTGTCAAGGTGGTCTTTGGCAAACTTCAGGTGCACAGCTATCTTTTGTTGGAAAGCAGCGGCATCCTCCATGGTGTCCTGCCATGAACACCAAACCCGTTTAAAGTTTTCCGTACAGTAGACTCATGGACAGAGTTAACCAGTTTCAATGATGTCTTCAAGTAATTGCTGTCACTCTGGTGACTGGAGAATGGTAATGGATTTATAGACAAATGGAAGTTTTTGGGGTACACCTGACCTGCTAAAGATAGATAGACTCAATCCCTCCAGGGAAGGTGCAGCTCTCCTCTCTAGTAATTTGGCTCATAGTCTTAATAGTGATAGTATTTGACTAACAGGGGCCCAGGTCAGGAAGCAGACAAACTGTTAATCAGAACATTTGCTAGCTGCCTTGAGACGTTGCACAGGTCACATAAACTACAAAACATAGAGAGTGTATCTCCTAGATATCTCATAGAGACTGTGTCTGTTCCCCGAACTACCAAACACAAACCCCTCACTAAATAATTTAGAAAAAAATGGATTCAGTTCAAACTTGAACAAAACAAACAATTAAAGATAAACATAATATAAATGTTGGGCTACTAAACATTAGATCTCTTTCTACCAAAGCACTAATTGTTAATTAAATGATTACAGATTATAGTTTGGATGCTCTCTGTTTGACTGAAACCTGTCTTAAACTGGAAGAACATATTAGTTTAAATGAATCTACTCCCCCAGGTTATTGTTATAAACATGAGCCTCGTCTGAAGGGTTGAGAAGGAGGTGTTGCTACAACACCTCCAATTTACAGTGAAGTTTTTGGTACTCAGAGGACAGGATATAAAAATGTACCCTTGCTACAGTATATAGATCACCAGGGCCTTATTCTGATTTCCTTGGTGAACAGACTTTGTAGTTACTGTAGATAGAGCTTTAATTGTTGGTGACTTCAACATTCACATAGATGATGAAAATGACATATTATGATTAGCATTTATCAATATTCCCAACTCACTTGGAGTCCACGTGACAGGTCCAACTCATCGCCATAAAAATAGGCTAGATTTAATTCTGTCATATGGAGTTGATGTTGATACTATAGAAATTATATCCCAGAGCGATGACATCTCAGATCATTACCTCGTCTCTTGTTTGATGTGCTCAGCTAATGTCACTCAATCTAGACCATGCTATCGTTCAGGTAGAACTATTCTTTTGACCACTAAAGACAGCTTCACTATTAATCTTCCAGAATTGTCTCACATACTCAGTAAGCCAAAAAGTCTAGAAGAACTTGTAATGACAGAAAATGTATATACAGTCTTCTCTAGCACTTTTTTTATCCCCTTTTCTCCCAATTTGGAATGCCCAATTCCCACTACTTAGTAGGTTCTCGTAGTGGTGTTTTTACTCACCTCAATCCAGGTGGTGGAGGACAAGTCTCAATTGAGACCGTCAGTTCATACATCTGATCACGTGACATTGTGCATGACACCGCAGAGACTCACAGCATTTGGAGGCTCATGCTACTCTCCGTGATCCATTCAAAACTTTTCACACGACCCATTGAATGCGAGAACCCCAAATCGTGACCAGGAGGAGGTTACCCCATGTGACTCTGCCCTCCCTAGCAACCGAGTCAATTTGGTTGTTTTGGAGACCTGGTTGGAGTCATTAAACACGTCCTGGATTCAAACTCGCGACTCAAGTGTTGGTAGTCAGTGTCAACACTCGTTGAGATATCCGGGCCCCCTTCTGTAGCACACTTAATAGTGATTAATACTCTTAATATCCCCCCCCCCCCCCCCCCCCCCACCCTCCCCTTTGAAAGTGAAAAGAAAAAAGCCCTGCACCATGGTACAATGATCACACTCATGCCCTCAAGAGAGAAGCTCGGAAAATGGAGCACAAGTGAAAGAATACAAAATTAGAGGTATTTCGCAGTGTGTGGAAGGATAGTGTCTGTAGCTACCAGGTTAGCATATTTTAGCAAACTCATAGAAAATAACCACAACATTCCTAAGTGTTTATTCAGTACTGTGGCTAAATTGGTTAGGAATAAAGCATCAACTGAACAAGATATCAATTTTCACAGTATGTCAGAAAACAGTGTCTCATAATTTTGTTCACAAGCAACTTCAGTCCTTTGCTGTCATAGGTAATGAAGAGCTAACAAAACTTATAAAAAAAAACGAAATCCACAACATGGATGATAGATCCAATACTAACTAAGCTCTTAATAGAGGTATCTCCTGTAATCTCAGAACCTCTCCTTAATATTATTAAACTCCTCACTATCCTTAGGACATGTCCCAAGAATCTTTAAAATGGTAGTTATCAAATTACTTATTAAGAAACCACAGCTTCATCCTAGAGAATTGGCTAATTACAGACCAATTTCAAATTGACCATTTTTGTCAAAAATACTACAAAAGGTACTGTCCTCCCAACTATGTTCATTTCTACAGAGAAATTGAATATATGAACAATTTCAGTCAGGATTTAGGCCTCATCACAGTACAGAGACTGCACTATTCAGAGTTACAAATGACTTGCTCTTATCATCTGATTGCTGCTGCATTTCACTTCTAGTGCTTTTAGATCTTAGTGCTGCATTCGACACGATAGATCACGACATTCTCTTGAATAGGCTGGAGAATTATGTGGGCATTTGTGGAGTTGCATTAGCATGGTTTTGGTCCTATTTAGCAGACCGCTCTTTGTCTATGTAAATGAGGAATTGTCAAAACAAACAAAAGTAAAATATGGAGTGCCACAGAGATCAGTTTTAGGGCCTCTGCTTTTCTCCATTTATATGCTTCCCCTGGGAGATATTATCAGGAATGATAGCCAACTCCTGACTCTAATTAGCTTTTGTTGATGTTATTATCCTAGAGGGTTCACATACTTTTTCCAACCTAAACTGTGAATGTTTGAATGACGTATTCAATATGTAAAAGAACACAAGAATACAATAATATGTGTGTTATTAGTTAAAACAGATTGTGTTTGTTCATTATTGTAACTTAGTTGAAGTTTAACCCTGATTCTAAGATCAGTTTATACATAAATGCAAGTAATTCCAAAGGGTTCACATACTTTTTCTTGCCACTGTCATAGTATATAACCAAAGCTGTAGATCATGAAATTTAGCATTTCTTGTTCTGTGTGTTTTTCAGTTAGCTTACAATTTGCATGTTATCTGCTACAGAATTACTAAACCACAATATTGCAAAATATATAACATTTTAACACACCTAAATGCACACCAGCAATTATGAGGGACCAGCTGACATTTCTGTGCAGTGTAAATATATGTATGTAATATATATATATATATATATATATATATATATATATATATATATATATATATATATATATATATATATATATATATTTATTTTACCCCAAAGTAAATGTGTCCTGAGCAGGTTTGAGTACATTTAAGTATATTTAGCTAAATCAAACTTCTCTAAAACATGTCTTTAATGTCTTTAATGCATGAAGTTATTAATGCAATACGTTATTTATTCAAAGCCAGTCAAGTTATTTTCAGCAACTCGGACAACCAATGTAAAAATTGGCCTTGAAGTGTACTTATGAGTAGGCTCGCTCCCTCAGTCAAAATGGAGGGGTTGAGGGTCTGTCAGCAGAAACTGCCCTCGCCAACTTGAAGTGGAACGGACCTCCCCTAGGAAATGACTTCCAATGAGGGGAAGTGTGTAGGAAAGTAAGCAATTTCTATGTTATTTATTTACTTGAAGCTAGTCAAGTTACTTTCCGCAGGGCAATCAGCAACGCGGACAACCAAAGTATACTTTGGCCTTGAAGCATTCTTCTAAAACAGTTGGTCCAGATTACGATCAAAGACCATATTTCAAATCTGACAATACTGGTATCATAAATTGTAATTCTTTACCTCAGATTACAGCAAAAAAAAAATAAAAAACTCATCCATTGACCATTGGGCCTTCCAATTTCTCCCATTTATTTTAATAGAAGTGACCTGTCTCTGCTAAACAGTTTCTAGCCTGGGTCTGTTTAGCAAGACGAGAGAGGCTGCAGATTTTAAATGCTTATATCTTCTAAAAACTAATTTAGTCAATGTTTAGAAGTACACTAGCATATACCTAAAAGCTAATAGATACCCAGATAGCACATGCCCATCTCTGAGGTGTCTATTTTAGATCTGTAAAGCATCACAATCTAATTAACATCTGCTAAACATTTTTAAAAGATCAGATTTATAAACATTCTAAGTCATGAACATTTCAGAGACATCTGCTGAATGTCTTATTGATGTCCGACACATGCTTTTATTGACATAGGGGTCTTTAAGTAATTTTTCTGCTATTTTGTTTAATGATTTTTTTGATGACAGTGCAGGTAACACCAAGGCCATGCTCATGAGTAGATCGCTTGTAAAGCAACAGCAACGCAAATACCTGTTACATTTCTCAGCGCTGCTGAAGATGGTCCAATCACAGTCGTTTGTGATTACCGGATAAGGATTTTTGTAAAATAATTTTATGTAAATTAGCATTTTTATCTCCTTCAACTATTTTACAAATTATACTCTCTAGAGTAAAAATATCGCCAATAAAAAATAAAAACGCCCTGAGATTTCAATCCGGGCCACCGAGCGCCCCCTTCTGGTCTAGTAATGGAACCTGCGCATAAGTTGCGTCGGCTGCATCATCGGAAGCGTCCTGACGTCATCGCAGTATTTACTGTTTGCCGTACTGAAACCCCTGGAAATAAGTGACTGCCTGCTGCTTGTCATCTGTGAACTGCATCACAATAATCACATTAATCTGATATTATGATGGATGAAAACCCAAAACAATCACTGCGGCACTGATTTAAACACAAATAACGGATATGGAGGAGGCAGACGGTAAGATGAAGCAAAATCAGTGTTTTCGTATTATAATTACGATGCACCTGTTGTAATCCTATACATTATATTTATTATGGCTTCATTTGAATGCATTTAATGTAGCATATGTGTGTATTTTTTTTTTATGTTGTCGTCTGTCCTGTAGAATTAGTGACAGGTCTTCAGTTCGTTTTGCCCCTGTTGATATATTGTGTTTTCCTACATTATTGTGATTAATAAAACTTGGTTCAATCTTAACAACACAAGGCCTATAGAGGTTTTAAATGGTAATACTGTGGTAATTGTAGACATATACCATAGTATTCTTTAAAGTATCTTCCCAGATGGCAAAATGGGCTGGAGCTGGATCTGGGGCGAGTTTGGCCCACATACCACATGGAATTCCATTCCAAAATTGACCCAAAAGTCACTTGCCGAAATTTGACTGGACCCACAACAGAAAGCGGCCAAAACTCAGACATAAATTGGAGTACCGTGTAAATACAATAGCATTAAATGTGTTTTTGTAATATTGCATTACTGCACTATTCACTGTTTTACTCTACCAGTGAAAAATACACTAATTTAAATATGTAGACAAATGTAAACTGGGCCGATGTATATGAATTGTAGAAGATAATGAAGAAAAACACAACTTTGAAAGGTCCTTGTGGTTTTGTGTTTTGTTGTCTGTAGGTCTCAGCAATGCCACTCCCACAGAGGAGATGAACGGTCCTGAAAACCTCATGGACTTTCTAGACGAGCCGTTCCCGGATGTCGGCACTTATGAGGACTTTCACACCATTGACTGGCTGAGAGAGAAATCCAGAGACACAGACAGACACAGGAAGGTAAAACACACACACACAGACACACACACACACTGAAAACAGATACTGACTGTGATAATCTGGGAATCAAACATCAGTCTTTGGAGATCTCTGGTCCGGTGTGATTTAATTGTTAGTGTTTATGATGTTTTGTGTATGTTTTGTACGTAAATGTGCCATATGAGGATTCAGGTATTTAATTAATTTTTGCAGATCACCAGTAAGAGTAAAGAGTCGATCTGGGAGTTTATAAAGAGTTTACTGGACGCCTGGTCGGGATGGCTGGTGATGCTGATGATTGGACTGTTGTCAGGTACAGAGACACGCCCACCCATTACATCACTGACGGCATAGGTAAATAAAGGACTGGATCTGACCCATCTGATGGGCATTGTGACAGGCACGTTGGCCGGAGTGATCGATCTGGCTGTTGATTGGATGACGGATCTGAAGGAGGGGGTGTGTCTGTCTGCGTTCTGGTATAGCCATGAGCAGTGCTGCTGGACGTCCAATGAGACGACCTTCGCTGACAGAGACAAATGTCCTCAGTGGCAGAAATGGGCTGAACTGATGACGGGATACACGGAGGTACAATGACACAAATAAGTGATGATATTAATATGAAGTGAAACAAAACGAGTTTTCGCTTGAACGCCCCATCTCGTCTGTGTTGCTCTCGCTCTAATGCTCGCGTGCAGACTCATGAACGTGCACAAGAGGTCAACCGTCAGTCAAGAGTTTAACTTCATAATACATTCGATTTTTATTTGTTTCGCAACAAATCTTATCGTATGCTTTCATAACAATCATGAGTCTCATGAATAATTTATTAGGCTTCTGAATTATACTTTTGTGTTCTTTATTATTTTCTTTACGTTATAAATTACATTATATCATTTTTACTAGAAAACAGGACTGATTAGGGTTTTGATGTCATGGTTGCTCATATCTGTGTAATGTATTTTTCAGGGTGCAGGGGTGTATGTGCTAAACTACTTCCTGTATGTGCTGTGGGCTCTGTTCTTCTCTTTCCTGGCCGTGTCTCTGGTGCGAGTGTTCGCTCCGTACGCCTGTGGATCAGGAATACCAGAGGTAAAGTTCTCATTCAACCAGGACACAAATAAACAGATGAATCCTGCTGAATACATGTGAGTCTTGAAATGATGTTGACCGCTGGTTGGTAACAATGACGTTACTACCGTGGTCTATTTGGCCAGAGTATCCTTCAGTGAACTTCACAAACTTTGACCTTATCAGACTATCAATCGTTACGTCTAATGTTAACGAACGTTGCCTGACTTTTGTAACATCATTTATTTAAAAACATCAATGATTCTAATAAGTCAAAACATCAGCGTAAGATGTGGCACTTACCTGCTCAGATGACATGTTTTCAGTGTTTTCCTTTCACTATTTATTTGTCCGTTCGCTCTGATGAGATGTCCTGTATTCATGTGTACACCGGTGCCTCGAACCACATTCATCCGCGCAGAGGAGCACAGCCGAAACACAACTTACGTCATTACCATAACAATGAACGATATATCGGTTTTGGCAATTAATTGGTGTCGATAGTTGTTTTTTGGAACGATCGGTTAATGGCACAAATGTATGCAGATAGTTGCTGATAGTTTTTGTTTATTCCTCCATTGCCGGCGCTGGAGGAGTTTACAGTTAAAACTGTTTGGTTCTACGGTATAACAGCAGCTTTTTTGGAAGTGAAATAAAAACAATCACTGGCGCTTCGTGGGGATTTGTTGTATCTGTATCTTTCGTCATTGACAATATTCATCCGTCCTCACTTCAGTGCATATTTTGTTATTTTGTTTAGAGGACAAATTATTCTAAATTATTTCGAGGGTGTTGCGACAGGATGGAAATGTGCCTCGTCAGCACATACATCATATCTTCATATCTTGTGAATAAACCTTATTGCTCATTAAACTTCATCTAAACCATCGGCTGATTAATCAGTTTTCTGTCTTTTTAATAACCTTAGTTATATATCGTATCGGCACACACATTTTGTTCCTCATTTTGGTGAAATGTCTCTTCTAGGGATCCACCGATCCGATACCTGGATCACTATCGGCTCCGATACTGAAGCATTTAGATCCGACTGTGTGTTAGTCGTGTTCGTTCCTGTCAAGCTCCACAAATGACATAAAAGAACCATAAAAACCCCATTAAAGTAGTTCATATGACTCGTGCATTTTATTCAAAGCCACCTGAAGACGTGCGATATCTCTGTGAATCACAAAAGGCTGTTTAATAAGTATAAAATGCACGTGCAGCTCTGGCGCGTTATTGAATGGCGCTGCTCTGTTTACAAACACACTCGCGGCTATTTTTAGCCTTCACGCGCTGCGCAATTTTTGAAAACATCGCAAACATCATCTCAGATGCTCAATAGTTCGGTTCACTTATAATATGCATTTAGAACAGCACTGGAGGAGCTTTTTTTTTAACAGAATTTGAATAGAAGCGAATTAAACTACTGTGAACTAGTCCACAAACAGACACATACAGGACGTCCTGGAGACTTCAGAATGCCAAAATAAAAGCACGAGGGGTTTAAAGTTAAAGGTGCACGTTTTGTTTAAAAATGATAATAATATTTAAGTTGAACGGGTTCCAAAAAATTATTGTGTGAATGAAAATTGCACTAATATCTTACAATTGAACAAAAAATTTATCTGAATCCTTTACAGTCCAGATGCAAGTTGAACAAATTTAGCAAAAAATAAATAATCGTTTTCTTTTCTTCTGAAGAAATGATACTGGAATTACGGTTAATTTTGCTGCTACATTATCCAGTATACTAGTTAATAATAATGTGTTTCTTCATAAGCGATACATTTATATTGAAATAATGTGTAGTTAGAGGTTTTTGGTTCTTTGTATTTGAAAGAGCACACCCAATTACTTCCACACAATAATGTAAAGATATTATAAACTGATTAAGCAAAAAACAACACTGGGATCGGATCAGGATCAGCCGATACTGAGATTTCCGATATCGGAATCGGAAGAGAAAAAGTGGTATCGGTGCATCCCATCTCTTCACATGGTGTTATGGAGTTTTGTCAATACAAGAAAAGAAAGTTTGGCTTCTCTATTCCCAAATGGGTGAATCGAATCTTACAAAAATGGTCAAGAACAAGAAATTCTATTTTGCATGAAGTAAATGATGCCTATTTTTAGATTCACCCAAAAACATTTGATGGTACATTTTCCACTGCGATAAAAGTAGTTTGATTATGTTTGTCTTTAGTAGATCATTTGTGTCTCTGTGATATCGTTCGCTGATGTCACTGTATTGCGTTTTAACCCTTTCCTGTTTCAGTGGCATACTCATAATTAAATTCTACAATTTGTAGATCAGGGGTGTCCAAACCTTTTCTTCTGGGGCCTGATGCAAAAAGAAATGAGGTGTCCCGGGCCGCATCGTTGTAATAATGATAATAATAAAAGGCTAGATGCCACTATCGCATCATCTTTATATTGTATGCTTAATATTATGCAAGTTTTACTCCCATGGTGTGTTAATAAAGGATATTTCTCTCACCGAGAATGCTTGTAATAGAACAGTGATGCATGATCAGAAATTAAGGGGGGCTCTTTTTCCCCAAAAGTGAAAAAAAAGAAATGCCCTAAAGTTCAAAATGTGGGTTTAAAAAAAACCAATTACTCCATCTGATATAGTTCTTAAAATCTACTTTAAGTGTAGCATTTCTCACTATCACATAAAATATGTTTTGAATAATGGAATAACAGACAAATGCCCTCATAAAACATAAAACTTCCCCTGAATATTATATCCATTTATGGGAAAAGTACATTTCTGACCATGGAGTAATTTATTTACTCATGAGAGTGTGTTCAGCTCTGTTCACGCTCAATAAATACGGTGCAGCCGGTCGCAGTGGGCTGTAGTTTGGACACCCCTGATATAGATCATGAGACATTCTGAGACTCTCAGTCTAAGAAACTGCGGTAAAATCAGAGCAATTTTTTTGCATCAAATATCTCTGGGTGTGAGAAAAAATTGTGTTGATGTGACAAAGCAATCAAAAGTTTTAACATTTAAAAAATAATTGATCATAGTGACCAAAAGCCTCTCCAAACAAATAAAAGATAATATTTGTGCATAAGAACTAATTACACATGCAAACACAACAATGACTAAAGGTTTGCATAGCATGCAGACATGATTTTAATCATGAGATTTCACAGAATGAGTTTCATTCTGTGTCATTTGAGTCATCATTGAGTCTGTGTCGTGTATTTGGCGCCATCTCCTGGTGGTCATATGTAACATTGTGCTTCATGTGGATTATCTAATGATCTATACATCTGATTATCTTGTGTGTGGGCTCGCTTG
Organism: Xyrauchen texanus; assembly: GCF_025860055.1. Lineage (NCBI taxonomy): Eukaryota > Metazoa > Chordata > Actinopteri > Cypriniformes > Catostomidae > Xyrauchen > Xyrauchen texanus. The sequence continues at coordinate 30,495,029 of NC_068307.1, forward strand.
AAAGATAATCACCTCCTCTAAATAATTCAAATTGTTTGTTTTTCCAGATTAAGACGATCCTGAGTGGCTTCATCATTCGGGGTTATCTGGGGAAATGGACTCTGCTGATAAAGACAGTCACTCTGGTGCTGGCCGTGTCGTCTGGTCTCAGTCTGGGGAAGGAAGGGCCGCTCGTCCACGTCGCCTGTTGCTGTGGCAACCTGTTCTGCAGCCTTTTCTCCAAATATAGCAAGAACGAGGGCAAACGGAGAGAGGTGTGTTAAATCTATAGTAAACGTTTTGTTATTTGCTGAAACTGTTTTGCTCATGCGTTTGTTTTATTTGTTTTAGGTTTTGTCGGCGGCTGCGGCTGCTGGTGTTTCTGTTGCGTTTGGAGCTCCAATTGGAGGAGTTCTCTTCAGCCTAGAAGAGGTACAGACACACAGTATTAAACTTTGGTGCGTAACTCGTCCCGCACCGTTTGTGCAACAGACATGAATGATAACTCAGACTGTGGGACTTGTTTAGGAGAGGTGTGCTCTCGATTGTTTCCGAGCAATCGGACACATTTCCGTCTGGCGGACGATAAAATGAGTGAGAACTTGCATTGAAGGAGGGACTCATGTCATGTCTATCAGTTTATCTCATTACCGAAACACAACCAAATTTGCACCTCGTTACAATAATTTTTATTTTTATATTCTCGTGGATCTTCTCTTAGTTTAAAATTTTTCTAATTCTTAAAACATTCTGTTAATTTTCAGGTTTCAATTACATTTTGAATGACAGATTTTCAATTTCTTATTCTTTTGGACCCCACCGGATATTCCCATTATTTTAATCATTCTTTTGTCATTTGGACAAAAATGTTTTAATGCAACAATGCAAAATATTGTTTAATGGCTGAAATTTCATACATTTTCTTTTGGTTGGGAAAAGAAACAAAAGGGGCAAAAATGACCCTGAATGATATTATTTATTTATTTATTTTGATCATGTGATTTTTGGCTTCATTGTTCACCAGTTCTGTTATCCGGATAGTGATTCTTTAACCCTCCTATGGTTTGACCAAAAATACATTTATAAAAAAAGCTTCCTTTATCTGAGCAGTACAAGACTTGGTGATTTTTCCTCCATTTGCCATCTGAACATACAAAAAAAAAGAAAAGAAAATTGGGCTCGAGTCTGTCCAAGTGCTCGTAAAAAAATAGCGACACCTTTGGTATTCGCGGTCAGAATTGACGACCATTGAAAATGAATGGGAAAGACCATAATAAATCCACCACAATGCAGAAAAAGCAGACAGAAATTACAGGGTGAGACTCTAAAACATCCTTAGTGCAAAACACACACTTACACACACATACACACACTCGCACACAAAAACACTTACACACACTCTCACACTCACTCACACACAAAAACACTTACACACACAAGCACACTTGCACACAAAAACACTTACACACACGTTTGCAAAACACATTTTTATTATAGAAAGTTTGAAATTGCAAAATATTTACTTTTTTGTGTTTTTATAACTGAATTTTCAGAATTTTACAGTTCTTGATGTTCATTTTCTTTAAATTATTATGCATTTACTTTTGAGTTATGACAATTTCATGTTTGTAATAAATTATTGTTATAAATGTTTATTCTGTGTGTTTGTAACATCATGGTCAGGTTTGATCGCAGCATAATGACATTAAAAACTTTCACTTCAAATCAATTAAAAAGGGTAATTCTGAGGAGAAAGGCAAAAACATTATCACAAAATACGACATTGCGACAAGAAACCTTGAATAACATTATAATTGAACTTCATAGGGCAAAAAAAATGCTACAGAAGTGGAACGTCTGGCCTCTTCTAGTGCCTGTCTCAGTGTGTGCACTTAATATCATATAAAAGATCAAATACATAAATGTACAAGTACAAATGTATTCTCTGTAATACTCGTCTCAATTAGCCGTCTGATTTCTGAAAAAATACTTTATTAATGATTAAAAAAATGATTTAATTTCTGTTTCCGCAGGTCAGTTATTATTTCCCTCTGAAGACGTTGTGGCGTTCTTTTTTTGCCGCACTGGTGGCGGCTTTCACACTCCGCTCCATCAACCCGTTTGGCAACAATCGTCTGGTGCTATTTTACGTGGAGTACCACACGCCCTGGTACATGGCCGAGCTGGTGCCGTTCATTCTGCTGGGCGTGTTTGGCGGGCTCTGGGGGACCCTTTTTATCCGCTGCAATATCGCGTGGTGTCGCCGCCGCAAGACCACACTCCTCGGGAAGTATCCGGTGCTGGAGGTGATCATGGTGACCGGAATTACGGCTATCCTAGCATTCCCAAATCCGTACACACGCCGCAGCACCAGTGAACTGATCTCGGAGCTGTTTAACGACTGCGGAGCGATGGAGTCATCACAACTCTGCGATTACATCAACAACCCGAACATGACGCGACCGGTGGACGATATTCCAGATAGACCCGCGGGGCCGGGCGTCTACAGCGCCCTCTGGCAGCTGGCATTGGCACTGATTTTTAAGATAGTCATCACTATCTTTACATTCGGCATGAAGGTGAGGGCGATGGATTTGTCAACTTAACATGTTTTTTGCATAAAAATGCAAGAGAAGAATTTTGAAGAATCTTTACGGAGCACTTGTGCAGAAACTGTTTATAGTGGCCATGTTTGGCAAGCTCCAAAAAGGACAAAAGCACAATTAAAGTAGCATAAAAGTAGAGCCAAATTTGAAGCTGTTATTATCAGTCTTTTGGACGCCACTGGATATTAAAATTAACATTTTTATAATTCTCTTCGGTGTGAAAAAATACAACTAAAAAAATGGACCTTGAATGATATTAGTTATGTCATGGCATATTTCTCAGATCCCCTCAGGCTTGTTCATCCCCAGTATGGCGGTGGGCGCTATCGCCGGGCGTATCGTGGGCATTGCAGTGGAGCAGATGGCGTATCATCACCACGACTGGATCATTTTTAAGAACTGGTGTCGGCCGGGTGCAGACTGCGTCACTCCGGGCCTGTATGCGATGGTCGGGGCAGCTGCATGTTTAGGTGAGACATTCGTTTTGACGTTTAGAATTAAATAAGGGTCATGCTGTTTCAACTCAGGTATCCGGCTCAAAAAAAAGAATTTGATAATTTTTTTATTGGTGAAAGAAAGACATAAAATGATGATGAAAGCCAAAGTATTAAATTCCTTTGATCAGTATTTACTGAGTAATCCATACATTTTTAGGGGGGTGCAATTTTCACCTGCTTTTGGAGCAAAACTACAGGCCAAAAAAATAACCATAGAAAGGTGTCCGTGTCATTATTTTATTTTCACACAGAGATAAGTTGGTCTATTTCTAAAATGCACCCCTTGTTGCATTATATGCCAATGATGGGAGTCTAAATATGGGAAAAAAGCACTTTTTTGTGTTGTTTTTCCAAAGTAGGAGTGCCTATAAATCGAGAAGTATTAAAGATATCTCAATATCCTTTTAGATTCTGGTTCTGAACGAACTAGCCTTTTTGGGACTTCATTTTTAAGGCCCTACATGGTTAGTTCCCAGAGATATGGGGCTGTCAATGTGGCTCCATTCCTAAGTTTCAATGAGCAAAAACCAAATGTGGGTCACATGGTATGAAGCTATTTTTTCTCGTACAATAAAACAAAGGTCTGAAAAACAAATGTTGAAATTAGAAATGTATCTTTTATTGATTCACATAAAAAACAATGATGTCAAATCTCAATTTTCAAGAGTCCAAAAACAGAACGTGGTATTGATTGTCTTTTTAGGGACTGGCTCAATAATGGTATTTTGTTCGTTAATAACGAAAAATATAATGAGAAATCCTCTGTAGTGTACATGTAATAATCAGAAGAAAGAAACAAAAAAATAAACAATTTCGGTCTTGTCTGTTCTCCGTTCAGGTGGCGTAACTCGTATGACAGTCTCTCTGGTCGTCATCATGTTTGAGTTGACCGGCGGTCTCGAGTACATCGTTCCTCTGATGGCGGCCGCTGTCACCAGTAAGTGGGTCGCCGATGCATTTGGGAAGGAGGGAATTTATGAATCTCACATTCAGCTCAACGGTTACCCGTACCTGGATCAAGACGAGTTCACACACCGCACGCTAGCCACGGATGTGATGCGGCCACGCCGAAACGACCCGCCGCTGTCAGTTCTGACTCAAGACAGCACCACAGTGGAAGACGTGGAGATGCTTATCAAAGAAACCGACTACAACGGCTTTCCTGTGGTCGTCTCGCGTGAATCAGAGAGACTTATTGGCTTCGTTCAGAGACGAGATCTTATCCTGGCTATCAGTAAGACACACACACTACATTTCAAATTAAAATACCAGTGTGTACATCCCCCATAATCTTATCTGATGTGTCAATAACTAATATCACTACTACTCTTTTTAGTGCGAACACTTTACTAACCCTAGCTATTCTAATTTCATGTGCATGTGCTCAATAAGGCTTTGCATCTAAAGCGCTGCAGGATCCTTGCTGATATTTGGAGAATTGTTTTCAGTCAGAGAAACCATCATTTTAAACAAACAGCCACTGTGGCTCAAATAGATTTAAAATGTTTAATGCAAGAAACTATAGTAATATTCTCCTTAAAAATAATCAAGTTATAAAATATAGCTGCAAGCAGCAATTACCAGACCAAGCATAACTATGGCATGTATTAAATCAACATCATTGATTATGATTTTATTTTGAATTGCTTGTATTACAATACAATTTATTGAACTTTTGACCAATAGGTGGCGTTGTTACCAAATTTATATGGTGCCATCAGGTTGTGGTGACAATGACACCTACAAAGTTTCATGCCAGTGCTCCAAAGCATTGCCAAAATGCAGCCTCAGATCCTTTCAGGAGTCTTGCCATCTATTTCATTAATGCATTATTCAAGAACCGTTTGGTCTATCATAAAGCTTTTAATAACTTTTTGACGTGAGTGATCCTAGATGATACACTACTAATTTTATGCGAATTGGATGTTCAGCCTAGGAGGACTTTGAAAAACATTTTTTCAATTACTTTCAAAATGCAGAAAGGAAGTATGGTCGCAATGGAAAATTTGCAAGTATAAACAGCATGTGACCACACAGCCATCACGCTGCTCAGGAAGGAGACGCATTCTGTCTCCATGAGATGAACGTAGTTTGTGTGAAAAGTGCAAATTAATCCAGAACAACAGAAAAGGACCTTGTGAAGATGCTGGAGGAAACAGGTGGACGAGTATCTAGATCCACAGCAAAACGAGTCCTATATGGACATAACCTGAAAGGATGCTCAGCAAAGAAGATCCACTGCTCCAAAACCACCATAAAAAAGCCAGACTACAGTTTGCAAGTGCACATGGGGACAAAGATCTTACTTTTAGGAGAAATGTCCTCTGGTCTCATGAAACAAAAATTTAACTGTTTGGCCATAATGACCATCGTTATGTTTGGAGGAAAAAGGGTGAGGCTTGCAAGCCGAAGAACACCATCCCAACAGTGAAGCATGGTGGTGCAGCATCATGTTGTGGGGGTGTTTGCTGCAGGAGGGACTGGTGGACTTCACAAAATAGATGGCATCATGAGGAAGGAATATTATGTGGATATATTGCAATAACATGTTAAATGGTCTGCACATATATAGCACTTTTTTAACCTTAGCAGTTTTGAAAGCGCTTTACACTGTGACTTATTCACACTCACATTCATACACCAATGACAGCAGAGCTGCCATGCAAGGTGCCAGCCTGCCATTGGGAACAACTTGGGGTTCAATGTCTTACCTAAGGACACTTCGGCATGTGGAGTCATGTGAGCCAGGAATCAAACTGCCAACCCTGCGATTAGTGGCCGACCCGCTCTACCAACTGAGCCGTCCCAACATCTCAAGACATCAGACAGGAAGTGAAAGCTTGGTCGCAAATGGGTCTTCCAAATAGACAATGACCCCAAGAATACCTCCAAAGTTGTGGCAAAATGGGACAACAAAATCAAGGTATTGGAGTGGCCATCACAATGATAGAAAATTTGTGGGCAGAACTGAAAACGCGTGTGTGAGCAAGGAGGCCGACAAACCTGACTCAGTTACACCAGTTCTGTCTGGAGGAATGGGACAAAATTCCTGAATAGAAAACACATCGAAATATTTAATTGAAATATTGCTTCATTTTATATAGGAAGCAAAATTATTGCAAATAGATTATTAACACGTTGTCCAGCTCTAGTATACAATACCATATCATGTTAATGAATGCACCGTAAATAAAATGGACTATTTCTTTCTCTGTGCAGAAAATGCACGGCAGAAACAGGAAGGTGTGGTGAGTAATTCAGTGGTTTATTTCACGGAGGATGCACCGCAGCTTCCTGCATCAAACCCGCAGCCACTGAAAGTCAGACGCATCCTGAATCTCAGTCCCTTTACTGTCACCGACCACACGCCCATGGAGACGGTGGTGGACATCTTCCGCAAACTGGGGCTCCGCCAGTGTCTTGTCACACGCAGCGGGTAAGACCCTTCAAAACTTTTTTTATTTGTAATTTTTTTAGAAGTTATGATGAAAAATACAGTACTTTGGTTAGAGTGAAATTAGTCTCACTACATCCAGAAGTTTCCATCAATCAACAAGTGATACTTTTTCAAAAAAAAAAATTATTTAAGTCGTAATTTTTGTCTTTTGACAAAAAGGGTAATTCTCACGAAAGCTGTCAAGTAAATGTTCTGGTCATATTTGACCCCAAAATCAAAAGAAGGGATAAGAAATTTAATTGTGCACACTGAAAATGAAGCCTATTTTTAGGGCTATTCGAATTTTTTTTTACATTTTGACATTATTTTTATGAGTTGCACATATTTTACCCCTCAATTCTCATAACCGCTATGCAAAAAAAGACGGTCATTATGATATTCTCATTACCGCAACATGAAAATATTATATATTATTTAAATGGTAAATTATCTATACATTATAGAAGTAATCCCTTGGTAATGTAAAATATTTTTTTATTAAAATAAGTAAAAAATAAAACACTGTAATTTAGTACCAAAAAATCGTTATGTTACGTAATGAAAACAATTAGAAACGTGTAAAAGTGAAACGTCCAGACGTGTTACGGTAATGAGAATTGGGGGATAAAATGTGTCCTAAAAATAATGTCACAATGCAAAAAAAAATCTGGGATTAATTTTCTTTATGCAAAATATTAAGATTTTTTTATATATTGATTTGGGGATAAAGATGACCTGGGCACCTTCTTGACAGGTTTCGTGAGAATCACCGAAATGTCTTTTAACCTCTTCAACTCTGCGATCCCACCGGTGGGTCCAAAAGGGGGGCGCTATGTCTCAAAACAAGATTACGCTTACAATGTTCAAGTCTCCGAATCCATAAATCAGGCATATTTGGTATCGTTTGAAAGCTTAGAATCTGAGCTTTTATATATATATCCATCACTTCTGCATTTATGCTACATATTATAACAAAATAAGGCCTTAAAACATCTGCATCGCAAATAAGCGCCACCTAGAGGTCATGTGGTAGAAATATTAATATGAATTTAAAAGTCTTTCAAATAGCACTTAAATAGACAAATAATCTATAAAAAAGCTCTCATTCTCATGAACGGTTCTGTATAGTTATTATGTTGCACTAATACACAGTTTGAAAGATTTCCAAAAGAATCACAAAGTGAAATATGATTTCTGTAGGACATCAACACATCGTCTCATTTATGCTCCGATCATTGCTGCTGTAAGCCCCAAATAGCTACAAATATTATATCTACTTTTACTATAGGAAGTTTTCTAAAAAAAAAAAATATTTTTTTTTCTCGTCTGTGAACTTACTTGTGTGAATAATCCAATGATATATCGTAGATGTCCAGAACAAAATATGCTGTCCAGCAGGAAAAGGATCCTAAACAAATCATCTGAAATATATGTTGTCGAGTATTGCTGATAAAATGTAATCGTAAAGGGGAGAATCTCAGCTTTCTATTGACACCTAGATTGAGCTTGTAGTCCACTCAGAGGCCGAGATATTCAATGAAACAATGGGGGTGCTGCTTGAACTGAAAATAAGACTGAATGTCTATGGACGAGCACATCTGTGAGGGGTAAAATGTGTTAGAGCGCCCCCTACAGTTCGCATCTGTGAGGGGTAAAATGTGTTAGAGCGCCCCCTACAGTTCGCATCTGTGAGGGATAAAATGTGTTAGAGCGCCCCCTACAGTTCACATCTGTGAGGGATAAAATGTGTTAGAGCCCCCTACAGTTCACATCTGTGAGGGATAAAATGTGTTAGAGCGCCCCTACAGTTCACATCTGTGAGGGGTCATAATGTGTTAGAGCCCCCTACAGTTCACATCTGTGAGGGATAAAATGTGTTAGAGCCCCCTACAGTTCACATCTGTGAGGGATAAAATGTGTTAGAGCCCCCTACAGTTCACATCTGTGAGGGATAAAATGTGTTAGAGCCCCCTACAGTTCACATCTGTGAGGGGTATAATGTGTTAGAGCGCCCCTACAGTTCACATCTGTGAGGGATAAAATGTGTTAGAGCCCCTACAGTTCACATCTGTGAGGGGTAAAATGTGTTAGAGCCCCCTACAGTTCACATCTGTGAGGGATATAATGTGTTAGAGCCCCCTACAGTTCACATCTGTGAGGGGTATAATGTGTTAGAGCGCCCCTACAGTTCACATCTGTGAGGGGTATAATGTGTTAGAGCCCCCTACAGTTCACATCTGTGAGGGGTATAATGTGTTAGAGCGTCCCCTACAGTTCACATCTGTGAGGGGTATAATGTGTTAGAGCCCCTACAGTTCACATCTGTGAGGGGTATAATGTGTTAGAGCGTCCCCTACAGTTCACATCTGTGAGGGGTATAATGTGTTAGAGCGCCCCCTACAGTTCACATCTGTGAGGGGTATAATGTGTTAGAGCGCCCCTACAGTTCAGCATCTGTGAGGGGTATAATGTGTTAGAGCGCCCCTACAGTTCAGCATCTGTGAGGGGTATAATGTGTTAGAGTGCCACCTACAGTTCAGCATCTGTGAGGGGTATAATGTGTTAGAGTGCCACCTGCAGTTCACATCTGTGAGGGGTATAATGTGTTAGAGTGCCACCTGCAGTTCACATCTGTGAGGGGTATAATGTGTTAGAGTGCCACCTGCAGTTCACATCTGTGAGGGGTATAATGTGTTAGAGTGCCACCTGCAGTTCAGCATCTGTGAGGGGTATAATGTGTTAGAGTGCCACCTGCAGTTCAGCATCTGTGAGGGGTATAATGTGTTAGAGTGCCACCTGCAGTTCACATCTGTGAGGGGTATAATGTGTTAGAGTGCCACCTGCAGTTCACATCTGTGAGGGGTATAATGTGTTAGAGCGCCCCCTACAGTTCACATCTGTGAGGGGTATAATGTGTTAGAGTGCCCCCTACAGTTCGCATCTGTGAGGGGTATAATGTGTTAGAGCGCCCCCTACAGTTCGCATCTGTGAGGGGTATAATGTGTTAGAGTGCCACCTGCAGTTCGCATCTGTGAGGGGTATAATGTGTTAGAGTGCCACCTGCAGTTCGCATCTGTGAGGGGTATAATGTGTTAGAGTGCCACCTGCAGTTCGCATCTGTGAGGGGTATAATGTGTTAGAGCGCCACCTGCAGTTCAGCATCTGTGAGGGGTATAATGTGTTAGAGTGCCACCTGCAGTTCACATATATATATTGTGATGGAGGAAAATATTTTTTTAGTAATTGCTGCCAACTAGTGAAATAAAATAAGACATTGTGGAGGGAGACAGGGTGAACAGAACCTTAAGTACATACTTTCAAATTTAGGATACACATACAATATTATTTATGAATAATTGGACGGTTTTTTTAATTTGGGGGTGTCTGAAAAACTTTTTTGCCAGTTAGTCCACAGTATGTGTAAATGGTGAGCTTTTAAATTTGAGTGTTAAATATAGCAGACGACAGTCCAAATATGGCCCAGAGTTGAAGAGTTTAAATTGACTAAATATTTTCTCAAGTCATATTTATTTATTTGTCAATTTTACTCAGAATAAAATTACATATCATTTTAATAAATGAAATTAACGGCTCAGTTGACCGCAAAATGCACAAGCATACATCAAACTGTAGCAATGAAAATATAAAAACGTTTAATAATTTAAACATGTATCAAACACATTAAAGATTTATCAACATTAACAACAATGCAAATCCCAAGAGGATGAACTAGTCACTGGATTTGCCCAAAGTTTGTGAGGTTCATGGCACTGAATCTTTTGAGGCGGTTTCTTGCTGCAGAGCGAGCCAGACTTTATGCTGATATTCAAAAGTCCTGTTCCTCAAGGGTTAAATCAGGCGATTTGTGATAAAACTCTCCTTATTTAGCATTAGCATGAGCTCTAATCAGTAGATCAGTGGTTTGGTTAAAACTGCTAATAACTCAAATAACCTCTCTCTCTCTCTCGTCAGACGTTTGCTTGGAATCATTACTAAGAAGGATGTTCTGCGACACATGGCACAAATGATGAATCAAGACCCTGAATCAATCATGTTCAACTAACAGCACCATCAGGAGTCGAACCCGCTCCAGACTCTATATGTAGTGCACACTTCCTGTTATCCGTTACACACTCAGTCCTCTAGTTCTGCGCACTAATGTATGTTTATTTGGTCAAAACAGGACTGGTGCAACTGAGATTGTCAATGTCAATGTACATGTTGTTGTTTTTTTCTACACCGCTCTTGCCATATTTTTTATTATGTGCATTATTGTAATTTTTGATCCTTTTAAAGGATTTGAACAAACTTTACAGGTTAAGTAAAAATTCAGCATCATGCACTCATCGTGGCCTTCAACCCGTATGACTGACTTTCTAAATTCAAGAATGTGGAAAAATTCACCTCTTACGTTCCACAGAAGAAGAAAAATCATATGGGTTTGGAATGGCATGAAGGTGAGTAAATAAGGACAGATTTTTTTACTTTTGTGTGAACTATCACTGTAAACATGTCAATGACAATAAGGCATCTCTAACTGTGTTTACTGTATTTTTATGGTAAAGGCTGCTATACAGGGTGTGAAACAAACCATTTCACTGGTACATCAAATTTGCGACGTCTTTGTGACGTTATTACAGTATGTTTGTTTATTAAACAATGTATTATAATACAAACGTTAACATATGTCAAAATAATTAAAGTTTCCAACATGCTAATCGGCTGCAAGTACAATGTTGATTATATATAATGTGCAACCGCTACTCAAGTTTAGCTGAGAATAATAAACATCGTCATTATTGTACATATAACTATTATTTAATTATTGTTTATTTTATTAAAATTTAATTCTAAGACCCATAAAATATTTTCAGTGCATGGTGTGAATGATACACAGTTAAAAAGGCAAGAGTTTAAATGCAGTTTTTCTGATTATTTATTAAGCAATGCACTGAAAAACATTAAGATATTTTGCACAGAGAACAGAACAACTGTTGAGAACTATTAGACTATAAATAAAAGTGTGTATCTGCATGTGCATAACTATTGCTAGCAGTACCAAAATGATAAAGATAAGAAATATTTATTTAAAAATAAGCAAGAAAATATACATTTGAAGTCAGACGTTTACATGCATTTAAGCTGAAGTCATTAAAACTCATTATTTAACCATTCCACAGATTTAATATAAGCAAACTAAAGTTTTGCCGAGTCGTTTAGGACATCTACTTTGTGCATGACATGAGTAATCTTTCCAACAATTGATTACAGACCGATTGTTTCACTTTTAATTGACTATATCACAATTCCAGTGGGTCAGAAGTTTACATACACTAAGTTAACTGTGCCTTTAAGCAGCTTGGAAAATTCCAGAAAATTGTGTCAAGCCTTTAGCCAATTAGCTTCTGATAGGAGGTGCACTGAATTGGAGGTGTACCTGTGGATGTATTTTAAGGCCAACCTTCAAATTCAGTGCCTCTTTGCTTGATATCATGGGAAAATCCAAAGTAATCAGCCAAGACCTCAGAAAATAAAACTGTGGACCTCCACAAGTCTGGTTCATCCTTGGGAGCAATTTCCAAATGCCTGAACGTGCCACGTTCATCTGCACAAACAATAGTACGGCAGTATAAACACCATGTGACCACACAGTCATCATACCACTCAGGAAGGAGACGCATTCTGTCTCCTAGAGATGAACGTAGTTTGTGTGAAAAGTGCAAATCAATCCCAGAACAACAGCAAAGGACCTTGTGAAGATGCTGGAGGAAACAGGTGGACGAGTATCTAGATCCACAGCAAAACGAGTCCTATATGGACATCACCTGAAAGGCTGCTCAGGTAGGAAGAAGCCACTGCTCCAAAACTACCATAAAAAAGCCAGACTACAGTTTGCAAGTTCCCATGGGGACAAAGATCTTACTTTAGGAGAAATGTCCTCTGGTCTGATGAAACAAAAATGTAACCGTTTGGCCATAATGACCATCGTTATGTTTGGAGGTAAAAGGGTGAGGCTTGCAAGCCAAAAAACACCATCCAAATGGGTCTTCCAATTAGACAATGACCACAAACATACCTCCAAAGTTGTGGCAAAACGGCTGAAGGATAACAAAGTCAAGATATTGGAGCGGGCATCACAAAGCCCTGACCTCAATCCGATTGAAAATTATTGGGCAGAACTGAAAAAGCGTGTGTGAGCAAGGAGGCCGACAAACCTGACACAGTTACACCAGTTCTGTCTGGAGGAATGGGCAGAAATTCCAGCAACTTCTTGTGAGAAGCTTGTGGAAGGATACATAAACATTTGAACTAAGTTAAACAATTTAACGGCAATGCTACCAAATACTAACAAAGTGTATGTGAACTTCTGACCCACTGGGAATGTGATGAAAGAAATAAAAAGCTGAAAGAAATAATTCTCTACTAATATTCTGACATTTCACATTCTTAAAATAAAAGTGATCCTAACTGACCTCAGACAGGGAATGTTTACTATGATTAAATGTCAGGAATTGTGAAAAACTGAGTTTAAATGTATTTGGCTGAGGTGTGTGTAAACTTCTGACTTCAACTGTACTACTCTATGAAAAAAAATGCCATTTTCTAAAAAAATCACAGTTAAATAGAAACATCCTCAAATGCTTCACAAAATATAGTAAAAAAAATAATCAAAGCTATCGTTCTCATAATTTATTCATTTCTGACTGATCTTTCTACACCAGATTCCACATTTATTGTAAATTAACAATGGACAACTTTTCAAACTGCATAGTACTTGTAGAGTCAGTTTACATATAAATGATTTCACAAATGATTAATTTACACAGAAATTAATTGTACTCATGTTTCACCAATGACCCCAAAATATGTACTCCATGCAGCAGAAATAGTACGAGAGGTATGACATTCCGAACACAGTCCAGGTGTTTCCATGACGTAAGAACCTCTTGCCTATTGATGCTACAAGGGAATTGAAACTATCGTGGGCAAAGGGCCGACCGGAGGCGGATTATATTTCTCCACGCGCATTAACCTGCGCAGAATATCGTCTCGATCTCTGGGCCAGCTGTAGATATGAGTATTCTGCAACCAAGTGGGAACATAACTCTGCAAAAGAGAAAATACTACAGTTCAACATGTCAATGTGGCATCTTCTGCAACAACCTGTTGAAATAAACAGAATTTAATGTCAAGTGTGAAGTGTCCTGCTCCACTAGTGGTGGAACAGAATTGCAAAAATAAAGTCTGTTTTCAATAAACCCTGCCCATCTGCTCAGAAACCGCCACAAACGCACACCCCATAGAGCTGTTCAGCCGTGACGTCAATTTATAGGCGAACCCGAAAGTCATTATTCGAGGGTTCCCTCTGGGTTTTCTTCTGGGTTTTTATAATCGCAGTTTTGAACTGCTGAGTCGGACTGAATGGGTCATGAATTTCTGAAATGTATGATGACAGCGGAAGAGTTATTTATATTCATGGTCGGAGAAACTATAACCCAACCCCTAACAGGGTATCCGTGGTCCTTAAAAAGTCTTAAAGTGCACCTATTATGCCCCTTTTCACAAGATATAATTTAAACCTTTGGTGTGTCCAGAATGTGTCTGAGAATTTCAGCTCAAATACCCCATGGATCATTTATTATACCATGTTGAAAATGCCAATATTTGAGTGGGAATAAAAATGAGCTGTTTTTGTGTGTGTCTTTAAATGCAAATGAGCTGGTGCTCCCCGCCCCCTTATTCCGAATAGGGCGGAGTTTTGGCATCTCTACTTCAGATAACTAGACATCATAAGCAACATGACTAACAGTGAAAATAGCCCGATATATTTGAACCGGAGTCAGACACTGATGAGGGAGAGACTCTGTCAGAACAAACAACTTTGAGAATGAACCAGGAAGTTTCCGAATGGTTATTTTATACATTTATTTATTTGTTGTAGAGTTTTTTTCAGCAGTTTTGCAACGATGGATGAGCCCCACACACACACACACACAAAACATGTTCTATAATGAAACACACACAAACAAACAAACATGACGGTGTCCCTCAACAGTCACGGGCGGGGCCTGTATTAAGTGACGTCACTTTGTACAGAATCTGCGAACGCCGTGTTTTGAGACAGTGCTTATGATTAATGGGGATTTTAAAAAATGGACTGGGTGGATTTTTGTCATTATAGGGTGGTTGTGTACACACTGCCAACACACATTTATGTTCAAACACCACGTAAAAGTGAATTTTTGCATAATAGGTCCACTTAAGAATTTCTTAAATTAACTTTTTAAAATTTAAGGCCATAAAACGTCTTGAATATCTTAAATTAGAAGTCTTACATTTCGGCCGTGAATAGAGAAGACGGTTAAAACAGCAGAATCTGTCAATCATCTCTCTCTTTCTCTCGTGCAGCCGTCATTTAGCAGCTGACGCTTGTGTTTAGTGTGAGTACGCACAGGGAAGTGCATTTTTACTGAACATACGATGTTACATTTGTATAAACCTAAATCTTTATTTTGTGTCTCTAACACTTTCGCTCCTGCTTATAATCGACAAAGCTGTCAACGTTATAAATTTGCAAGGTTGGAGCGGTGTGTTGACGGCTTTCAGATCATCTTTGACAATAATTGTAAAGCTAACAGAACTACTCATCTGCTGAGTTACACCTGTAATATCTCTCATCTCCATCTCGCTAGATCAAGGGCTACCAACACAATTGACACTGTTCTCACGCCCTCACGTCACCCGTCCCTTTTCTCACGCAGTGATAACATCGCGGAGCAAAGAGGACACTGACAGCGCACGGACAGACAAGACCGAGCAGCGCTCATGATGCTGCAAGTTATTCAGACCAATCATGCCTCTCCCTCTCCTTCATAATTTAATCTGTTAAATATATAAAAAACATGTCCAGAAACATTCAAGTAGTCTCAGTGGTTTTGTATTTACCAGCTAATGAACTAATGTGTTTTTTGTATTGTGAAAGTGGTCTTAAATTTCACTCCTTCAAACCTGCAGTTACCCGGATTATATACTCTGCACCCATCTACTGAGGTACTTCAACTTGGGAATTAACATATCTTGCATTTGAACATCATATTTACGGGCAAATTGTCATCATTTTTTTTCTACATTTCTGTTGAAGGGTCATTGTGGGTTGTGAGTGCCCACGAAGGATAGTCCTCACGCATCCTCCGAATTCCCATGAATGAAGGTCGCATTCGAAGCCAACTCGCTTTTCTGAAACGAGACAGCCTCGATGACGTGTGTGGCTGACAAACGCGACCTCCGGAGGACACAGCCTTCCAAACGAGACACAGTGAAACTACGAATGGTTTACTTGTAGTTGACTCTGCGTAGGTTTGGTTTTTCTTGGATACGAGAAAGTCTACACCTTTAATTCTCAATTTCTTTTGCATACATGAATGTACACTTAAAACATGAGTACATCTTACTTTTTCAATTAGGCTGCAAAATATATAGAACATGTGGGACAAGAGTAACCAGTTTTGTTGTTTAAGAAGCATAAAAGCATTCCTTGATCTGCCAAAATGCTTCAAGGTAAATTGCAATAACTCTGTAAATTTCACGGTCTTACCTTCTTGGCCCCTGGAAAGAGAATGGGAATGAACCTGTAGTTCCTGCAGCCGTTCTGAATGAACTCACTTTGTAGCTGACAAAGAGAAAAACAGAACAACTCTAAAATATCAGCAATATCCCGTCTATCATGGCTGAACCCCAACTCCCCGCACACACACACCTTTTGCCCACCATAAAAGTTCAAAGTACCTGTTTGTGAATGTAGACTGTGTCTGTTGTCCGCTCGTCATTGTCCATATTCATCTTAATGCCTGTTATGGTCTCGTAATACCTCAAGCTAATGATGATGATAATTAGGTAGTCTTTCTGCAGGTAGAAAGATATGAGAGATGCTGATTATGTTCGTAAAGGAAAATTAGCTTACTTAATTACTACTTACTGAATACTGCACAGTATTTTCTAAATCTTGCCTACACAGTTTTTAAAATAGTAAGTGAAACAGTATGCAATGATACACATTCAATCTACGCAACTAGGAATGTGGCTTTGGCTCAGGTGGTAGAGTGGTTTGGCCACTAATCACAGGGTTGGTGGTTCGATTCCCGGCTCACATGACTCCACATGCCGAAGTGTCCTTGGGCAAGACACTGAATACCAAGTTGCTCTCAGTGGCAGACTAGCACCTTGCATGGCAAGTTTAAACAGCGCTATATAAGCGCAGACCATTACAGTATATCCTGTTGATTTGTCACACTGGAAATGGAAGGTCAGGTTTCAGACACGTCTCTGTATTTTCACATACCTCATTGAGGTATCTCTCCATGCAGTCGATTTTACTGATGCTGTTCAATTGTTGCTCAAAAACATCGATCTGTCAACACAAAGATTCCAGAATTCATTCAAATCCATATTTACATTAGCTTACACCAGAAAACAATAAAAAGTACTATTAAAAAAACGACTATTGGCGTACGTGAGTGTCAAAGCCGTTGTTTCTGAGCAAAGCTACAAACTTGATGACCTCCTTCAAATGCGCTTCATTGTCGGCCTCATATGTGACAAAAACTTTCCCTGTGAGGAAAAAAAGATGAATTAGATCTGAAATTTAGATCAAAGCAAAGCAGCTTACAGTGCAAACTCAGAACCATGTATGCTGATTTGTGGTCAAAACATACAAAGTCTAACATACAAAGAAGTTCTGTGATGGCTTGATCAACACTCGTGCATAAACCAGGCTTTAATCACACTGTGAAACTAGCGCTGCAGATGAAAAAGCATATATAGCCCCAAACACAAGATGAATAACATTACATTTGCCTCGGCGGCACGACATTTCGCTTGGACCACGAAAACATTTCGTTTGTTGACGAACAAACGAAAGGAAGAACCCTGGCATTGTTCTTTCTCTGCTGTCCGAGACCCGATTTGAACTGACCTGCAACCCATTCTTGGGTCGCAACCCACGGGTTGAGGAAAACTGGTCTATTATTATTGTTTCGTTCATTTCAGATAACCCTATCCCAAAATGGTACATGAAAACAAAGTTAACTGTGGTTGGTCACTTCACAGACAATAGCCACCTTTATATTATCGGGCTAAATGAGGGCGTGCCATGGCCAGTTGCGTTCCCACTGTCACTTCCGGGGCATCATCGAGCTGCCTCAGGGCTTTCTTGGGGCCAATGGGGAGTAAGGCGGGTCAATGTCAAAGGTGGAGTATCGCCGAACTTGCCAGGTTGTATATCCAGTGCACAACGGTAGAGTAAAAGAATTGCAGGTAAATACGTTAAAACATACAATGGATAAAGTGGTCCCCCAAAAGAAAGAACTTTCCATGGTTCGAGATCATGGACGGTGTGCTGGGACATCATCCCGCTGTTAGTGGAGAGACCACTCGGGACAGCATGGCAGTTACAGTCAGTTGTCAATGCTGACTTATCTTGCTAGCTAGCTAATGTTTACAAACAATATAAACTCGATATTCTAGATAACATGATACCTCAGCTTCAGCTTACCTCTTGCTTGTGAAATGGGCGGTGTTTGTGACGTTGGCACCAGGGCGGCATGTTAAAGCGGGGTTTTAGGGCAACGCTGCTGGGATTGCCTGATGGGGGGGAACGCAGATCGATTTTGGTCTCAAGGCTTGAGGGCCGAGGCTATTGGCCCCAGCTGGCCAGTTGATAGCCCTGGCTCACACTGGCCCAATAGTGGAAAAGCGGCTAATGTCTTTCTGTCTAAGTTGCCGGTTCTTTGGCAGAATAACCCGCAGTCTGGACCAGACTATATGCCGTCAGTCAAAAGTAGCGTTAACAACTGTCCTGAATTAGGCGGGACGTCCAATATTTTAGGTATCCCACATGACGAAGGGTCAGCAGATGACAAAAGGTGCAGTATTAAAGCGGTCAGACTGTGAAAGGGGATGCTTGAAGGGGACCTTGTTCCCTTTTCAAAACGCCTATTAATAGCTAAACAGCTGTCACATTCACTGTGTTATTTTAGGAGTTTTTGTCTTGTTGGCATCATTGAGACAGGAAATAGTACTCACTCTGCTCTTGAGAAAGGTAGGTGATGCCAGGACTGGCCTGTTTGGGTTTTGGAGATGCATAACTGCTGCAGAAACAAAGAAACCAAAGAGCCAGATATAGGCAACATGTCACTCTACCTGTACACGACAAGCTCAGACACAATACATTATAAAGTGCATTAGCATGCCCTGAGTTTTTTTTAACTAAATGGCAAATTCCATGTTTTATGGGTTTGAGGGCTGAATCATTACACTGTGCAAATAAAATGTTTTAAGCTGTTCTCAACCCAATCCGATCTTAATGTGTACCAAATGTAAATTATTGTATCTTTTGAGGGTTTTTTGTGTGTTTATATAACATAACAAATAAGTGAACTCACTCTTCAGAAAAGCCTGTATCCACTTGTCTGTAGTGTGCCGGGCCTGTGTAACATAAAACACATACATGCCAATAGAGTGTTCACACTAGCAACAAAAGTACCACGGTAAGGTTTATTTGGGACTTTTATCATGTTACAATGGTAAATTGTAATCATGGTAATCATTTTGCACTATGGTATTACCATCTTACACTATCACTGTATCATGCTTCCTTCGTTTTTTTGTAAAGGTGGGCTTGAATTACAAGACTTTGTGTAATAGTTTAATTAGGGCTGTCATTTTAACACATAGTGGTTTAATGCACATAACTGGTAAACTGGTAATCAGAAGGTTGGTGGTTCGATTCCCACAACCACCATTGTGTCCTTGAGCAAGGCACTTAACTCCAGGTTGCTCCGGGGGGATTGTCCCTGTAATAAGTGCACTGTAAGTCACTTTGGATAAAAGCATCTGCCAAATGCATAAATGTAAATGTAAATGTAAATCATGTTCCCGAACCGTAATAAGGAATATTCCTTCCAGCTGAACAATTCAAGCTTGATGTACCACCTGTTTTCAGTAGGGGGCAGTAAATAAAACACCAGCTGTGTAGGCAACGCACAATTTATACAGAGAACAAAGCACACTCAGGCCTGTTTGACACTAGCGACAGCACAACATCAAGACAGACGCATTCCTGCATTCACACACTGCTGGATGGAGAGCAATGCAGGGATCGTGTTTTTCTTAGTTTTAAAATAAGCTTAACTTGACACAGTGACATAAAAACTCTGTTTATGATGTGATGCAACAGAAGTGAGCCACTCCAAAAGTGTCCGTCTGACACAGGTGTGCATTGACACACTTTTAGAAAAGCCCTAATATCTTGGACAGATTTGCTAAATGGATTGCTATGGACTGTAGGCCAATGATGGGCTTATGCTCCGTAATCTGGAAATAAGTACCGGTAATATATTACATTCTAATGCTTTTACTCGTCTGTCACAATAATTACATTTATAATAAATATAATATTTACACTTAAATATAATAACTAAAAATAAAATAATTAAAATTACATATTTAAAATTACATAATTTAATAATTATATTTTGCCTTCAGCAAATATTATGCAATTAATTCAGTTAGTCTGCATATTATGTAATTCATACGATGACAACTTTTAATCGATTGACAGCCCTAATTAAATCTAAAAATATGAATTCCTAAATTTGTTGTATATAAGTAAACTTGAAATCAAAATTAACCCTATTTTCTTTATCCTGGTCTTATTTTGAATGAGTCATCACTGCATATTATTCCAAAGAAATCCTTAAGTATAATAAAAGGAATTACTTTCCTTTTTGGTTGATGTTACGAATTCCTCTTATTTTTCAGTCCCTCTCCTCCAATCACCAGGCTGCATTCTGGTATATACTGTAATGCCCACTTTTCACCATCCAATCAATTCCTAATGAATAAAATCAAGTCCCGCACTACATTTTGTATTTTTTTGTTAAATATCCTGTTTCACTTAAAAATATGTCCAATTATGGAAGTAAAATGGGTTGGGAATGGAGCTTCACGTTGACAAGAAAAGTAAAGGTTCGGATTAGAAGCAAAATGTATTTTACAGACTGATGACACAGGAGAACTTTAAAAACAATTCTGTGATAGGGTGGAGGGCAGGGCGGGGTCGTGATGCTACACACCCGGCCCCTAATCAGGCTAATCAAGCCTCAGAGAGGGATAAAGGCCGACTGGTGACTGCAGTGGGACAGAGAGAGAGATTTACGGGCAGCTGTCCGACACCTGTGTGTGTTTGTCTTTTGGTTGAGTTTCATATTAAAATATTATTTATATTGTCAAGCCGGTTCTCGCCTCCTCCTTTCCCATTAATCTCTACACTGGTGCCGAAACCTGGGAAGGAGGAGGGATGTGCTGTAGTAGAGTCCTCGCCGCTACCATCTGCCGGATGACGGAGGGGCCCGGCCGCCTGAGAGTGGACGAACGGCCGCCGACCGCAAACGGAGAAGGGGCTCCTAACCGATTGCCTGGTGCGTTCAGGGCCGCTGCCAGGGTGGAGGAGACCACTACTAGCCACTGAAATGTGGCGGGGTATGAAACCGCCGACCGTGAGCGGGGAGGGGGTCCTGGCCGACCGCCTGGAGCGGGAGAACTGCTGCCAGGGGTGGGGGAGACCCCTTCTGTTCCCCGAGAACGCGGTGGGGCATTCCGTCCACCAGGAGCTGGAAGACTGCATCCGATCCGTCCGGGGAGGTGAGGCTGTCGTCCATTGGGGAAGTGGCCGAGGATAAAGCTATGGTGTATCAGAAAACCAGCGAGTACGTTTTTTTTCTTCTCTCTCCTATCTCCCACTGCTGCACCATGTTGTAATTTCTTTCTCTTTTTTGAAATGTTTTTGTTAATTTGGCACTATTGCCGTTACGGCGTGTTTCCCTCCACTTGTCCCCTCCCTCATCCAGGTAGACTGGGATGACCTGCCGGCTCCAAGGCCTGAGAGAATGAGGGAGGAATGTGACAGGGTGGAGGGTGGGGCAGGGTTGTGATGCTACACACCCGGCCGCTAATCAAGCCTCAGAGAGGAATAAAGCCCGACCGGAGGCTGCAGTGGGACAGAGAGAGATTTAAGGGCAGCTTTTCGACACGTGTGTGTTTGTCTTTTTGCTTAGTTATTCATTAAACAATTATTAATATTGTTAAGCCGGTTCTCGCCTCCTCCTTTCCCTTTAACCCCTTTACAAATTCCAACAAGACTTTTTCATTCTCTAGTTCTTCAGAAATCCATCTATGTATTGTTGTTTTAAAGAACCCAGAAACCAAAACACTGATCTGAAGGGACCTACTGTACAATGAAACCTCAAGAAATGTTTTAATCTCCGATTAAATATATAGCAGCTTTTTGAAGAACCATTGAAGAACCTTTATCTTTAAGAGTAAAACTTATATGCTTTTCAATCACCTTTGACGGTAAGTTTCTCTTGCAACATACCTGAGTGTCTGTACGGCAGGTGATGTCCAGGCCTGGAGCTGCAGTGATGGACAGGAGCCGCGTGATGCTGAGGTGGACCATACTGACTGCTGCACGGTGGATGGTGGTATGGACCGGGGTAAGAAGGCGAGAGGTGAGGGTGTAAATGTGCTGATGGAGGAATTGAATGAAGAGATCTAGGTTGTTCTAGACTAGTGAGACTCGGACTACAACTGCCTGGAAGCGAGTGAGGTCTGCTGGGATAGAAAGAACCACCATCTGAGAGTGTCTGGTAGATGCAAGAGGGTAGACTGTGAGGAGATCCAGATCTGTGCACTAAACTGTAACTCGAGTGCTGCCAGATGTCAGGGTTGGCTTTTTTGGATTCCTCCCAGCTGGGGTAGGGTGTCTGATGGGCGTGTTTTGCAAACAGATGGTGTGGTAAAGGATTGTGGCTGACTGCGTCATGTTGGTGGATCATGTGACATTCTTCTGATGTTCTTGAAAAGGTTGTGGGATGGTTCTTGTTGTTGTGGAGTTCTGGCAGAAGTCCTGACTCAAATTCTTCACTCCTAGTTTCGTCATTCTCCTCTGGAGAGTTTAGGGATATGTACTGCTGGCTGAGGCTGGCCATGTGGGTCGGAAATCTGAAGAAGAGAACCAGCACCTCATATTTGTCTATTTTGTGGAGATTTGAACATTAGTTTCTAGCTTTCATACCTTTAATGGTAATGGAGCCTAAAACGGACCTTGAATTTACATTAAGATGCTGACTACCACAAATCCAGGGCATGCTGAGTGTCTCCAGTCCGGTCTCCTAAGCAACCAAATTTTTCCAGTTGCTAGGGAGGGTAGAGTCACATGGGGTAACCTCCTAGTGATCACTAAAACGTGGTTCTCGCTCTCGGTTGGGCGTGTGTGTGGATGCCGCAGAGAATAGCGTGCAGCCTCCACGCGCTATGTCTCCGCGGTAACGCGCTCAACAAGTTACATGATAAGATGCGTGGATTGACGGTCTCAGAAACTATTCCAATATGTACAACTAAGTAGTTTAAGGGTGAACTGAGACCGACTCCATTACATCACTCACAGTGCATCATGGGAGTGGGCGGTCGCTCTGAGGCACGCTTTGTGGGTTTTTTGCCAGCAGTGCTCTGATTGGTGGATCGTTCTCTGCTGTACCATGGGTAATGTAGCTGTTTACCATGAATTCCGCTATCAAACACAATTTTTAAACAATAAAGTTGAGATAACGCAGGCGGTTGGCTTCAACGGAAGCATTTACCATCGATGAACAACCATATATCTTTGAAAATCAATTAGTCTATGGGATAAATCAATGGGAATTTTACTTCCGGAACCAGACGGTTGCGCTCTATACACCGGAATTGTAGAAATTCTGCTATTAAATTCTTTTTTTATGTAGTTAAAATAATGCAGACTAATGACTTCACCTCGGAGCTCACGGTAGGTCTGTCTTTAAAGGTATCTTTAAAGACATTTGGACTGTTTTGCTCTATTATAATATAATATAATAATTTTGCACACATTCCCTTGCTCGCCAGAAGAGGCGGA
Source organism: Xyrauchen texanus (assembly GCF_025860055.1). Lineage (NCBI taxonomy): Eukaryota > Metazoa > Chordata > Actinopteri > Cypriniformes > Catostomidae > Xyrauchen > Xyrauchen texanus. The sequence continues at coordinate 30,518,534 of NC_068307.1, forward strand.
GTTTGTGATGGTTTTCTTTTAAGTTGTAGTTAAAATGGTTGGAAATGTAACTCTGAAATTGCCACAACAGTTATTAAATGTGTGAATTAATAATGAACTGATTGTTTTACTACAAATTCAAAAGTATATGAAGCTATTTACGATCACAGCGAAGTATGTACTTATAGATGTATACTAATTAGGAAGCAGAATTTAAACTATTTTTCCATATAAATACACCATCACACATCTCTCTTCAGTCAACAAACAATTAAGTATGAAATGTTACTTCTTCAAACTTACCAAAGGTTTCAGTGTGCTGTAGGGCTTTACAAGTAACTGGAGCAATTGTGAAGTATGCGCAGGTATGAGAACATGTTTGTGCCTGCTGTGTTTGATAAAGCACAAACTGAAAGTGGCCAGTGACCGGGTATTATAGATAAGAAAGAGGTCAGTGTTGTTTTGTGCAGGGGAAAAACTAGGCCTAAATGCATCATCCTCCCATGCATCGTCCCTTGAGCAGCGGTAAATAGGGCAAACTGCATTATGACTCTTTATCTCTATATGACAGAATTCTGCAGCTTGTGCAAAACTCCAACCACAACTGAGAGATTGCCATACAAGCAGTTTACACAAAAACAACAACCTTTATGCAAAATACAACCATATTATGTGCAAAGAGAGCAAATGTGCAAATAAACCAAAGCTCTGAAGATTGACAAAGTTGTGTATTTGATGCAAAAGTGAATAATAAGCAATAGAAAAAGCAGTTTGACTGACAGGAAGAGACATTCTGATAAAGGTGTGTGTTCGTGCTTTATCTTGATAATCTGATTCAAATGCTCAATAACTTACAAATGTACCAAGAATAGGCCACACAAAGACACAGATAAACAAACACACACTCACTCACTCACTCACGCACGCGCGCGCACACACACACACACAGATAAACACTCACTCGTATGCAACTGTATTATACGTATCAATACAAAACATATTAAAATAATTAAATATGACTTAAAATGATTAAACATATAATGCATTGTGAAGCATCTTTGAGTGTGTGAACGGTGGTATATAAATTATTATTACTCCTACAGTATTAGTAGATGTTGTAAATTAAGAAATGGGATTAGTTTAATAAAAATAAAAAAATATTAATTATATTTATTTAATTTATTATTATTAAGTTGCATTATTTAATAAGATTTAAATAATATAGGATATATGTTACATTTAATTGTATGTTTTAAAAATGAAAGTCAAACAGACAAACTTTGATCTGTGATCTGCTGGTTTAATCCTGAAGAAGATTCTATGAGGAGACAAACTCACCTGAGCGCGAGCAGCGGCAGTCACACACTTCAGATCTCACAGATCGCTTTGCGTTTCATTCGACATCTACATTCGTCTTTCTTTCTCACCTTTGACAACGATTACACTGAATCTAAAAACCTGGAGTCAAAAATAGTTTAATACCTGAGGTAATATCAACCAACAGCATAAAGTGCGTCGATTACGTGTCGGAGGAGGGATGGTGAAACATGATTGGTGGAGGAAAACAACACATGACGAACAGGCGAATCCTGCCATGATGTACAAAACTGATGTAACAAAATATCCTACACAAATATTGACCATAATATTACCTTGTTTTTCTATATATACGATGGTTAAACGTGTGTGTGTGTTTGGGATTGTCCTTTGTTTCGTTTTTTTCTGCATTTCAGGTATGCTGCCAATCAAGTGTGATATGCTGATAAATAACTCTCATTTGTGTGTTCATCATCGCTATATTTTTTTATTTAGATCAACATAAATGCAGATAATAAACATGGATAAAGGAGCATTGTTGAAAACAACTTTGTACAAATGAACGGAGCTGTGTTGATTAGTCTGACTGACAGAGACTGCGTATTTAGGCCACGCCCACACCGGGGAAAACAATCCAACCGTCTCCATTGACTTTGCATTGCGAGAGGCTGCCTCCTTGTCATTTATGATTTATAACAAAAAACAAAACAATGTCTAAAAGCTGCTGTGTGACAAGGTGTACAGGAAACAAGCTAAATAACCCAGAAATAAATTTTTGTAAGCTGTCGACCCCAAAAACGGTTTGTTTCAGGACATAAAAGTGGTTACAAAAACTAGTTCTCGAACTACTCTGAGAACTACGCCCACTGGAACGCGACATGATATTGTAAAAACAACATTCATAATTTTAACCATGTCGATTGCTTATTTCACCACATATAAGCAATGATATAAGATATATTGAGAATTTAAATTTTATTATCCCATAATTTACCCATTCTTCCTGCTGATGCTTCACGTCTTATTGCCTGTATCCACTTTTGTCTCCTTAAAGGCTGGCTTTAACGGTTCGGAAGCTTATAAAAATTTATTTCTGTGGTTTTTAGCTTGTTTGCTGTACACCTTGTCATACAGCAGCTTTTATGCATTTTTCTGTCTTTTGTTATATGCCATAAATTACAAGGAGGCACCCTCTCACAATGCAAAGTCAATGGAGACGGTTGGATTGTTTCTCCCCGGTGGGCGTGGTCTTCAGATTATGACGCGTTGCGCTCTGTCTCTATAGACTGTAAAAAAAAGATGGACGACGCCCCTTCGCTCTTTTCCATTGCTGAGAACTGAAGCCGCCATTGTCCCGATATGGCGCTGACATCTTGGGACTTGAGTTTGCGCCGTTGCGATTTCGGGACCAGACCTGCGCAGTAGTGAGCAGGAAGTAAAGCCGCGAAATCAAGGCCCCGCCCTCACTCTCGCTGAATCAATCGCAAGCACACGCCAATGCACTTTTGACTTATGATGGTGTGAAATAATTAATTATAGAAATTTAGATATTAAATTTAAAGCTCCAATCTCCTCAGTCCTCCGAAGATCCTGAAAAAAAGTCAGTTGGTGCTTCAGTGACTACTTCGCTCAGAGAACCTGTCAATCACAGCTGTCAATCATGATGTCACAGCAGCGTTTTTATAGCATCAAATAACTAAAAACAAACTTATTTTGAAAACAAACACTTGAAATGACATCAACGTGATAGAAACGACAGTAAATGACAGAAACTATCTTTGGAAAAAAGATATGTGAAGTGTAATTTAATAGTTTAGTTGGTCTCACGTCCCGCTGAATGACATGGGGAGGCGGGGTTTATGACCTATACTAGGACCAGTCACCGGGGGGCGATCGAGACGTTTTGGCTTCACTTTGGAGGGCTTGTGCGGCACACTTGAGCAAAACGCAAAGAATATTGTATACAAAGCCACCATTTGGACTCGGAATGGGTTTAGCTTGGAAAAGAGCGGGGGACAAAAATAATTTTTGGGTAATTATTATTTTATTATTATTATTATTATTATGGGGGGTTACTATATAACCCGTTGAAGAGACTGTACGTCTATCCCTCACCGCCTCGTTGTCATTCCCGCCAAAACTCAAAGATGGCGCTGCTGTGAATTGAGGTTTTGTTTTTTATTGCTTACACAGAACAATGACAAAATGAGTACAAATATTACGCATAGAACAACACGGGAGCAAAAACATACAGAAACAAAGATATACATAGGCTACATATTTCTATACATATCAACATTCCTTATGAGGTCACAATTGTTTAATGTTTTCATAGATTTGGGATTTTTTAAGCATTGGATAGTTTTCACATACTCAAGTTCAGTCTTAAAGACCGGTTTAATACCACTATATTTACTACTATACTAAATATACTATATTTGTGTACATAGTATTGTGCCAGCAAAAAGCATAAATTAATTATATATTGAGTAATCAAACATTCAAAAAATATACATCTTTAAAACTAAAAGGAAAGTCATGTACAACATGAGATTGAATAAACATCACATTTTCTGACCAAACCTTCTGTGTGTGTGTGTGGGGGCAAAGTACCAAAACAAATGATCATATTTTCCACTGAGGATTGACAGAAAGAGCAACTTACATCAATGTCTGATTTACATTAAGATGAGCTTTAGTTGGATAGGACTATGAATGAATGTAAATGTTATGTCTCTTTATGTGCAAGCAGGTACTTATGTGGCAAGGACCACACCTTATCCCACGGCACATTCTCTGTTATTCCAGTATGGTATTATGTAAGGAATTGTTAGCATGTCTATCTGTAAACAAACTCAAGTTAAAGGAAAATGTAGATGGCCATGGAAATTCACGACCTTACATTAGCAGAGACACTCCAGACACAACCGCATCGAAAACAATCACATATTCTTTAACAGGTATAGGATATTTCCGCCACAATTAATTGTGTTCATCATTACACAACGTTTTAATAAAGTGGGTTTTATTTTTGCAAACAAAATTGCATGTTCTCATTTTTTCTCAGCACCCCTTTATCAACCTCCAAGGAGAGAGTCTGGACAACCTAAAAGTCTCCGTGCAACTATGAATTTAGTTTATTTGGGGTTTTTTCTATAAGGGGCTCAAAATTCAGTGTACAACTTGTGTTTTGGTCTTTATTAATTGTTATTCTTAGGTGTGCAATTTGATCATTCACCAGAATGGCTTTTAATGGCCATTAGTTCACATTTATTAAAGTTTAGGTGGAGACCTGAAGCCCTAGAAAATATATGAATCAATCCTAAAGGGATTTGGGAGGCATCATCGGCCAGCTGGCTAATAATAATTTGTCTATCGTCAATTGTCACACCCTGTAAAAGAATACTGGACATATTAAGAACTAAAAATTGAGAGGCCAGATGAAACAAATATGGGAATATAGAGCAACCTTGTCTTGCAAGATTTGCCAAAGTTTTAAAACTGTGAATTAAGTTTTTTGTAATTCTTTTTTTATTAGTATATTACTCAAAATAAACAGCACTGCATTGGTAACACAAAGAGAAGAGAAGGGGAAAGTATACAAACCTCAATCAGTGAGGAAAATAAGATCATAATCCTTTACAGTTTTGTTCTTATGAATAAAGTATTTGCAATGCAAAACAATGAAACTAACTGTAAGTTCAACAGCATGTTTACTGGCAGAAAAATAAAGAAATATGTCTTTCAACAAAATGTTTAAATCGCATTTTATAAAAGGAATCAAATAAACACTTCAATTCCCCCCCAAATAATGCACGTGTTTGCACTTATAAAATAAATAATGCAAACGTTCTTCCTCTATCTTACAGAATACACATAAATTGGACATTTTTGGAAAGTTTGTTGGATAGATATTATGCAGTATCTTAAAATGCACTTCTCATATTTTGTAAGAGATGCAGTATGTTTCACCACGCTCTTTTCTAGTGAACATTTTCAAAACAATTATTAGCAACAAACAAACTTAAAATTAACTAAAAAAATTGAAAATTATTTCCAACACCACCGAACCACCTCAAAGCAATATTTAACCCATTTAAATCTACCAACAATAGATGAAACCTTAGAAAATAATTACATTTAAAGAACTGAATTAAATGTGAATCAATCAAAATATCAGTTGGAATGTAAGACATTTAATGCTAAAACCTTAATTTTTGATAAATCAATTTAATGTCTATTAATATACTATTTATATACATATTAATTGGCCTGTTATAACAAACAGTTCAAACCACTTTGCCATTACTTACATTGCTCTGTACATAATATACAGGTTTTTGTTCTTAATATAACAGATTGTATTAGATTTGCACTACGTGTGTGTATGTGGGTATGTATGAAGGTGAGTGTATGTACGTATATGTATAATTATTTATTTTGTGTTCTTTTTTGTTTTTAATTACCTATGTCTTGCTGCTGTTTTTGGTATTGTTTGTATTGTTGTTGACTGGAAGCTCCTGTCACCTAGACAAATTCCTTGTATGTGTAAGCATACTTGGCAATAAAGCTGATTCTGATTCTGAAACCAAACAAACAAAACACACATTAATGTTGCCTTAACACAGACCGTCAGCAGTCTACTGAATATAAAGCGTTAGGAATAAAATACCAAATTGAGTCATGGTTACATCGGCACATTTTCAACCCACTAAATCTAATTCGAAGAAATCCAAGACTCTTAGACAAAACACATTTTCTAACATTTGTTTTTCCAGATATAATTCTCGCTGTAGCCAACTTTTAAAAATACTCCTGGTTTTCATTATCTTAGTGGAAGTAAAACTGTGAACCGAGTTCAACAAACTGCTCAGGGGCGCCATGACGTCAATTTGTAGTCGAACTGTCCATCTGCCTAAATCCTGCAAGACTACAAGGAACGCCCACTTCACGACACGCCCACTACACGTAACGCCATCTTTGGATCATCAAGCGATTCTATTGGCTACAAGAACTTTTAAAATCCTATGCAATCGCTTTATAATTCTTTAAATATGACAAATAATAACTTTTAATCATATTATTAGACAGAAGATATAAATGATAAACTGAACTAACTTGTTTAATATAACATTTTGTGGAAGTGTTTTACTCTATTCCTGTACATTTTCTACTTGTTCAAACACATTTATCTGTTCTGTTTTCTCCAGTTAGCTTACAAGCTAATCGGTTAGCCTATTAGCTTAGCATACCATTTGCTTCTTTTCCTCTCCACTTTCATTACATTTCTCCTCACTGTCGCCACCTAGTGACACACAGGTATGATTGTATTCCAATTAAATTTGTGGTATATATATATATATATATATATATATATATATATATATATATATATATATATATATATATATATATATATATATATAATTTTTTATTTCTTATATATATTATAATTTTTTTTATTTCTTCTCCCCTTTTCTCCCCAATTTGGAATGCCCAATGTGCTCTAATTCCTCGTGGTGGAGTAGTGACTCGCCTCAATCCGGGTTGCGGAGGACTTATTTCAGTGGCCTCCACCTCAGACAGTCAGTCCGTGTATCTTATCATGTGGCTTGTTGAGCATGAGACAAAGCATGTGTGGAGGCTTCACGCTATTCTCCGTGGCATCCACGCACAACTCACCACACGCAGGGCCGTATCAAGACAGTGTAGTGCCCCTGGGCACTATACCTCAAAAGGCCCCCCCAATCAGACAAGACATAATCAAGGTGATTTCTCAAATGTAATTTCCTAACTTGTCCAACTACATACATGTAGGCATATGAGCAGTGAGCACTATATTCAGATGTCTCAATTTATTAATACTACCATTAAAACACATTTGATTTTTAATCAATGTAGAATGTGTAACTTAAAAATAAACAGATTTGTGTGTGTGTGTGTTTTGTTGGGTGACAGTTGTAGGTTACAGTTTGACAAGAGTTTAGAGTGTGACAAAAGCACTTTGTTGTGTTTTATTGCGAGTGTACACGAATATAAGTAAACACTGCAGTTTGAATGATGTCCTGTATGAACAAAATGACGGAGTATGTTTTTATGTCTGATCGCGCCCACGGCTCTCTCTCTCTCTCTCACGTCACATACACACACACACACACACACACACACACACACACACACACACACACACACACACACACACACACACACACACACACACACACACACAGTTCGATCGCGCCCGCGCCTCTCTCTCTCGCTCTCTCTCTCTCCACTGATCTATATAATGACATTCTATAATAGATCAGTGTCTCTCACACACACACACAGTTCGATCGCGCGCGCGCACACACAACACACACACACACACACACACACACACACACACACACTCCAGCATTGCAATCTTGATCAGACTGTTCATTATGCGAAATAGAGCGATATGTATCGCTATTTAGTTTTATTTATTTTTATACCGTGTATTCTCCGTGTAAATTCGTGCACCGAGACGTGACGCCCATACCGTTTCGGTTCAATATGAATAACTTACATGTACCGTCCCACCCCTAATATTTACCTTCATTAATGTCCTCTTCCTCACCCGAGTCTTCCTCGCTCCTGTCTCCCCCAAGGACAAGGAGAATATCCTCATTCGCCTGGCGGTCATCGCCGACGCCCTGACTAACATTAGCAGCTGCTGCATCTCCCCCGCTAGCAGCGCCAGTGGTGTCAGACTTAGTGCTGCTGGTGTCTGCAATTCCAGTGTTCTCCCAAAAAACTAGTGATTTAACAAAAAAATTGTCGATCCCTGGAACATTTTTTATTGTAGCTAAACGTCTAGCGTCCTTCTCTTTCTTTAATCTTCTTTTTGCGAAACCACTCAATTGTCGTCTGTCCATTTTGGATTTTGATTCATTTTCTGTAGCCGTTAAAATAATGACACATTTGCGCGTACTTGTTGTGGACCAACTCAACTCTGGCAGATTGGGGAGGGGGGGAGTGATAGTGGTCATGTACTCTTCATTTATTTATAATTTATTGTTATTGTTAAATTAGTGTTCATAAACAAGTTATGTATGGTCTTTCAAGAATTTCAAGTTAATAATATAACAATTTACGAAAAATATTTTTAAAGCTTGTGTCATGTGGTGCCCCCTAGTGGTTGTGAATGGTTGGTGCCCCTGGGCACTGGCCCAAGTGCCCTTATGGATAATCCGGCTCTGACCACACGCCCCACCGAGAACAAGAACCACATTATAGCGACCACGAGGAGGTTACCCCATGTGACTCTACCCTCCCTAGCAACCAGGCCAATTTGGTTGCTTAGGAGACCTGACTGGAGTCACTCAGCACGCCCTGTGTTCGAACTAGCGTACCCCAGGTGTGGTAATCGGCGTCTTTACTCACTGAGCTATGCAGGCCCCCTCATTTGTAGTATATTTAATGATTTTACAAACTGCTAAGCTGGGAAAATTGCATGTATTAGCGTAATATGAAGGGGGGTAACAGATACTCACATATATATTTTCTACAAGACAAAATAGTAACTTAATTTACAGAAATGGTCCTGTTGAAAAGTTTACATGTTGAGATCCAGATTCACACACTTGGGACAACTATTACAAAAGGTGCAAATATTAGATGTAGTGGTGATTAGTGGTTCTCTCAATGGGGCGTGTGGTGAGTTGTGTGTGGATCGTGGAGAGTAGCATGAGTCTCCACATGCTGTGAGTCTCCGCGGTGTCATGCACAACGAGTCACGTGATCAGATGCGCGGATTGACGGTCTCAGAAGTGGAGGAAACTGAAACTTGTCCTCCGCCACCAGGATTGAGGCGAGTAACCGCACCACCACGAGGACCTACTAAGTAGTGGGAGTTGGGCATTCCAAATTGGGGAGAAAAGGGGATCAAAAAACAAAAAATAGTTTTTAACTTTAAATTGGTGCTTCCATCCATGGCTCTGATGCGGTTTGAAATGACCGAATTCTCGCGTGACATAACGTAACGCAACAGCTGCTGGCAGGAAGCACTTTTTAAAAGATTGTCGCTTTATTTTTTACAAAAATGCATCGATTCGCTTGAGAAGAATTTTATTGATCGACTGGAGTCGTGTGGATTACTTTTATACTGCCTAAATTAGATTTTTGGACCGTCAAAGTGCTGGCACCCGTGTATATATGATATAAGGACCTGACAGAGCACTACCTTCTAAAAATCTTCATTTGTGTTCTGCTGAAGAAAGACAGTCATGCACATCTGGGATGGCATCAGGGGAAGTGAATAATGAGAGAATTTTCATTTTTGGGTGAACTATTCCTTTAAGTCCATTTTTGCTAGAAATTCTTCTCCCTGCCCAGTAGGGGGCGTATGTATGAAGAATGTGAAGTGGAGATTGACTGGGCAGGGAGGAGAATTTATAGTAAAATGGACTTAAACATCCATCTGTTTCTCACCCACACCTACACCTATCAAATCAAGACATGGATTTAACCACTAGAGTCTTATGGATTACTTTTATGCTGCCTTTGTGGTTTTTGGAGCTTCTAAGTTTGCTCTGTTAAGATGTCGATTGAAACAGCAGAGGGCGCTCTGGCTGCAGCATATTGCGCATGCGCAGTTATTATCTTAACGTTTCAAGCCGCACAATGGGTGGAGATCACTGCTGTTTCCTTCCAAATACCAACTGACCATCAGCCCACGGGAAACGGTGCCCGTTTAGAGGGATTTGTGCGATGTGCCAGGTACGTTCGTTCTCAAATGACCTTTTAACAACCCTCATCTCTAGTTGCATTGTGACTCAGCTTGTTGCAGCTAAGCTTTGCATGCACTATCAGTGAAAATAGTTGTTTGCATGTTGTAATATTCAACAGCGTGTGCTACACTGCGAGCATTCTTACATGCAAAGGACCTGTTATATTCTGAAAGCAGAGTTGCATTATTAATAATGGTGTAAATGATCATGTTAGGGAAATATCCATCTTCATCATTGTCTTGTTAGGGCGGCCATTCATTGTTGCATGACTTAAATAACATACAAATGGCTAAAATCTAGTTTTAGGAAAAACAAAATAGCTGTAAGAGTAAGATGCAAGATACATAATAATCTATATATATATATATATATATATATATATATATATATATATATATATATATATATATATACACAGTTTTATTATTGATCCCATGTGGGAAATCTGGGCTCATAAGCAGACAAACAATAATAGGACATTTAAAAAGTATGCATTATAAACAATATATACAATTTAAACACAGTGTACTTTACAATAAATAGACAAAATGAATACAAAATAAACATAAAAATATTACACACCAGTTTAAAAAAAAAAGCATGAATTTGTATGATATTTTTGTATGTATTGTACATGTAATGATTGTCATATAACATGGTATTTAACATGGTACTCGAGGTATTTCAAAGAATACGGTCTTATGCAAAGAAATACACGTGAAACGGTTTTATTGTTTAAAAAGGGAATGTTTAAAAAGGGAATGTTGTGCGCAGTGGCATAGCCGAGGATGGGCCGGGGTGGGCCCGAATTAGACCCGGGCCCACCCAGAATATTGGAGATTATTGTTTGAATTCAAATATATATTTATAAAATAGTTTAAAAATGCAAAAATTCTATTTTTTTAAGTGTTAAAGAACCGTTTGAATGCTCCGCTTCACTGTTAAGGAAAACTTGGTAAAAAAACAACAATTTTGGGCCAAAACCACCCAAAAGTAATTTCCTGGCTACGCCCTTGGTCATGCGTAATAATTTAGAATGAGACATAAAAAATATGAGCATTTTCATGGGTGAAAGGAAGCGTGTGTGTGTTTGTAAATACTGTCTTCGCTAGCTGTCTCACCGTTACCAAGCAATGACATCAAGGCGTCAACTAGCTAGTTTTGCTAATGTTTTTATATGACTTTTAATGCTAAAGTTATGCTACAAATGCTCTGGGTTTGTTAAACAGAGCTTTTTCTGCCTGAACACACTGTTTACACTAAGATATGTTTGTAAGACAACTGCTAAACAACTGTTCAGTGAAATTAAACACTGCTAAAGTTAGATTAGCAATCACAACAGCTGCTTAATTAATGCTTAATGATAGAACCATTTCTGTAAATGTCTTTAAATACTACAGTTTTATGTTCTTATGAATATATATATATATATATATATATATATATATATATATATATATATATATATATATATATATATATATATATATATATATATTCATTTATGCCTTCATTTTTTAATGCTATGCTATGTTAAGTTTGCCTATCTGGACCTGGACTATCACTTTGTGCAATACAAATAACTTTTTTAATTTGCATTGTAGGACTTGTGGATCTGGATTACATAAGCATAATGGACTGGGCTTTGACAAGACTTCCCTGCTAAAGGATTTACACCATCAGTCTTTGATCTGTTTGTCATAATATTGGACAGTCAACTCATGTTGGACCATCACTATCTCCAAACCAGCATTCATACTTGCAGCAGTTTGTCACCTTCACTGTGGATGCTGTTTTTGGATTAACACCATCTGAAAATCCACAACCACGGAATCACGCGCTGTTCTCTGGCCAGTGTTTGTGTTTTTATGTCTTGTTCTGGGTGGCGGTCCATCGCAGGTCCAGCTCTACAAAATCATGGAACCCAATATGGAGTACATTGTCACGCAGGTGACCCAGAAAGAGGTTGGGCGGCGATTTCAGGTGGGACCAGAAATCATAGACTACATCCTGGACAGGCAGAAGTCACATGATCTGGAACATGATCAGACGATGCTGGACAGGATGGTGGACAGTCTAGCGACCACGTGGGTCAACGCAAGTAATTTCAAGGTGAGGGCTTGTGCACTGTAAGAAAGGTGAAGCTTTATCGGTGAAAAGCTCTTTACCACTTGAAGCTTTGTAGAGTTCGGACATTATCCGAATGTATCATACACTGGGTTTCCATTCAAATGTTTCAAATTTTTTAAGTGCATTCACCTTTGCCTAGTGAAACTTGTAACACCTGTCTACACCGGGCGCGTCCGTTGATGTGACGTGCCACAACGGCTAAGGGGTTTCGACACTGGACTCAATGAAGTCTAAATGACGTAAAGAAAGCACAGACTAATCAGCTGTGACCTTGAGGAAGGGATAAACAGGGAAAATGACCTTTATTTTCTACTTATTCTAAAATTATTATTGTAATGTTATTGTTGCTATAGCTGCGTAAACGTGGTTAGACACAAAATATTATTTAAACAAGTAGACCAGAAGCACCACGAACTGGCTTTACCGTAGCAGTCAGAAGTTAACAGAAAATTAATGGCAAAAAGATTCAAACGTATGATATTTGGTAAGTCAAATCATTTTATTTCAGACGGATGGGACCATAAAGTGGCTGGAGTAGCCCTGCAGTGTGTCAGCAATAAAACGGGGCATCCGTTAACATTCGGGCGCACGCAATGTGCCGCAACGGGCACTTCCAGTGTGGTCAGCTTCATTGATTATAATGGGATCTATTTGCTTCTGAAGCTGCACCGTGTAGACAGGGTGTAAGCAAATTATGAGCGAGCTTTTGCACATATCAACCATTCACGTTTTTTTAAGCGCAAACTTAAAAATTGCATAAAAATAGTTTGAAGGAAACCCAGTAGAATTCCTTGACTTTCAATTAAAGGTGGAGTAAGCCATTTTAATCCAATACACGTTTTGTCAAATTCCGCGAATGTCTCTTCTGCTAGCTGTCCAATCTGTGTGTGCGCTGAAATAAAAATCTGGTGTTTGTACACAGCCCTGGCTCTGTTAAATGGGAAAATAAACAAAGTGGATTGGACCAATCCACACAACACCATTGCGCTGCATGAATTTGGGGGCGGAGCTTCTGAAGGAGCACTGAAGGGAGGGGTGTGTTTGTTTGGCTGTTGAGTTCAAATATCAACCGTCTTTCCCAGGAATCGTTTATTCCATATTTAAACTGCTCACGGAAAATTTTCAATGGGATCAGTCATCAAGCAATCAGTCTGCGTTATTTAATCTTTTGAAAGAAATCGTGTTAAATAGCAGAATTCCTGCTGAAGAGCGGTAGTGGCGTAGTGGGCTAATGCACACAACAGTTAATCAGTAGGTCGTTGGTTCGATCCCCACAGCCACCACCATTGTGTCCTTGAGTAAGACACTTAACTCCAGATTGCTCCGGGGGGGATTGTCCCCGAAAAAGGGCACTGTAATCGCTTTGGATAAAAGCATCTGCCAAATGCATAAATGTAAATGTAAATGTGAAGAACTACATTACCCATAATCCTGAAGAGAAAGATCCACCAATCAGAAAATCGCAACAAACAAAGTGCGGTAAAAGAGCTCCGCAGCGACCGCCCAATCCCACTGTGAATGACGCAATCAAATCACTCTCAAACTATTTATGAGCAAAGTGAATGCTGATATATTTGTATATATCTGAATATTTTGTTTCTATACTTATAATTAACATCTTCATATCAATCATTTTACAATATTCCATTGTTTTTAGTTTGATTACGTCATTTGCAATGTTTCATGGGATTGTAGTTCATTCCCTCATTAAACACGGTAAATACACAGTCTTGTACCTTTTGTTTTTTTTGTCCGATGTTTAAATAATTTAGCTTTAAATCAAAGTTTGTAATGTTGTGGATCATCTCAGAGCTGGTTGATTTTGTTCATGGCTTACAACTGTTATGAAGGATTTTATGAAATCCCTATGGAAGAATGGGAAATGGAAAAATACTTCCACAACTAAGACGGCTGAAAAAGTGGGCGGACACTGTTGCGCTCTATTCACCTCATGCATAATATAAACTAGCGCGCAGCCATCTTGGAAATGTTGTCTCGTAACTTCCATTCTAGCAGTTTTATATAGAGATCTAAGGTGTTGATGTCAAACTGTAATTGGCTAGCGAAGTCAATATACATAAAAGAACATTTAGAGTGACCTCACAAGTATTTTCACGTAGTAAAGGGGTGCTGTAGACACCATCAACTCTTGGGGAAAAATACTTTCTGTGCTCCCACACATAATCAATTTTGATCGACTCTTCTCAGTAGCTTCAATACAAACAGGAAGTTAGGTAACAAAATTCAGAAGAGCGGAGTGCGGAAAAGGGGCGGCGCAGAATAAGGTGAATGAAATGGAATTGTTGTATTCTTGATTATGATTGGCTGACACCCCTTCCAAAGGTTTTGTTTATTTATAACTGCACTACTTTGAATTAGTTCCAGTTTCATCGACTGCATTACAGTTGCTTATCATTTCCACATTACTTCTGAATTATTACAGTTTCAAAGTGTTAACAGTGACTGTTTCTAAGCAAGATGCTTAAATGATTTGTGTAATGAAATGCAATTCTACACAATAGAGCATATAAAAAAAGAACCTAAAAATATCATGTGTCTAACACAAGTACATGTGGTTGTACAATATCCTAGAAGTGTAATAACTGACTATGGACCATTCTGATTCGAATAACCACCCTGCGTGACTCGTGAGCATTGAAGGTGAAGTGTGTCTAATTTCTGCACCACTAGTGGCACTAAGCAGAATTACAAAATGAACGACTGTTTTAAAATACGTTTCACTCCCTGCCAATGTTGGCCAAACAGGCTGGCCCACCCCAAACTCACATCATTTGTTAGGCCAGTGTTGTTATGTTGGGTTGCCAACTTTCTAGACAGATTCGGGACATTCCAGGGGGGCTCCAGGATGAAACGCTGCGCAAATGAGGTCCACCTAAAAGCTTTTTACATAGAAAACAATTGTAAAACAGGGTGTATGGACACAAAAACGCATTTGGTGTGCACAGCCCTTAATATGTTTAAAATGAAAACCGCTTTAATACAACATCCAACAAAAAAAGTATTTCTTTCAATCTTCACTTTTAATAAATGCAACTTTTTGCCAAAAGAACGAAGCTGCAATCAATAAAAAAAGTAATTCCCCATTTCTTCCCCATAATTAACTTAATCCTTTTCCATTTTTAACTGGCTTCCTGTTAAAAATTTGGGTCATCATTTTGTTGACAGCAGGCTATAAGACTAATGTGTCAAAAATAGTATTTTATATTTAGTTTAATAAAAATATTTTAATTTATCACAAAAAAATATAATTTGTCTCAGGACATTTCTTAGTACTAACCATGCATTATAATGGATTCTTATGGGAGAGAAAATGCTTTACATGAAATAGTGGATTTTTCCTTGGATTACAGCGTCGTTGTT
This sequence comes from Xyrauchen texanus, assembly GCF_025860055.1. Taxonomy (NCBI): domain Eukaryota; kingdom Metazoa; phylum Chordata; class Actinopteri; order Cypriniformes; family Catostomidae; genus Xyrauchen; species Xyrauchen texanus. The sequence goes on from NC_068307.1 coordinate 30,534,094, forward strand.
TTGGCAGTAATCAGAATCAGAATGAGCTTCATTGCCAAGTATCCACACACACACACACACACACACACACACACACACACACACACACACACACACACACAAATATATATTTAATGGAATTTGTCATGGTGATTGAAGCTTCCAATGCAAAGAGAATACAAAATAATATACACACATATATACATATATGTAAACAGTGACATAGGAATAAAAAATATGATAAAACAGATAAATATATAGAGGAAACTACAGCAGGGCAATAATGTTGTTCAAATACACAGGTGGCCAAAGTGGAATTTTGGACAGATTTTGCTGTTTCAGAAGGAAATTGGTACTTTAATTCACCACAGTGGCATTCAACTGATCACAAAGTATATTCGGGACATTACTGATGTATAAATCAGCACCATCACTATTTAAACAAAGTCATTTTTGATCAAATCTTGACAGCAGCATCACTCCAACACCTTATCCTTGAGTAATCATGATAAATTGATCATTTGATACTAGAAAATCACTCGCCATTATATCAAACACAGCTGAAAGATATTTGGATCATTAAATGAAGTTGAACATTGTCTTTGTGTTTGTTTTTGAGTTGCACAGTATGAAATAGACTGGCATGTCTTAAGGTCAATATCAGGACATAAATGGCAAAAAAGAAACTTTCTCTAGAAACTCATCAGTCAATCATTGTTTTGAGGAATGAAGCGATACAATGATTGAAATTACCAAAAAACTGAAGATTTCATCCAAAGGTGTAACTACAGTCTTCAAAGACAAAGCACAACTGACTCTAACAAGGACAGAAAGAGATGTGGAAGACCAGAAGTGCAACTAAACAAGAGGATAAGTACATCAGAGTCTCTAGTTTGAGAAATAAACGCCTCACATGTCCTCCGCTGACAGCTTCATTGAATTCTACCCGCTCAACACCAGTTTCATGTACAACAGTAAAGAGGAGACTCAGGAGGACTTATGGGACGAATTGCAAAGAAAAAGACACTTTTGAAACAGGAAAACAAAAAGAAAAGGTTCGAGTGGGCAAAGAAACACAGACATTGGACAACAGATAATTGGAAAAGAGTGTTACGGATCTTAACCCCATTGAGCTTTTGTGGGATCAGTTAGACTGTAAGGTGCGTGAGCAGTGCCCGACAAGACAGTCACATCTATGGCAAGGAAGTGTGGGGTGAAATGTCACCCGAGTATCTGGACAAACTGACCGCTAGAATATCAAGGATCTGTAAAGCTGTCATTGCTGCAAGGGGAGGATTTTTTGATGAGAACGCTTTGAAGTAGTTTAAGAAGTTCTGAACATTATTTTAAAATTATAATAGTAAATTTTCACATTATTAATGACCTGAATATACATTGTAATCAGTTGAATGACACTTTGGTGAATAAAAGTACCAATTTATTTCCATAAGAGCAAAATTTGTACATTAACCCAAAATATTGGCCGCCAGTGTATGTTCTATACAGATATACAGTTATGTGCAAGGTGATTTAATGGATTGTGCAGAAGTGGTAGGATATGTCTATAAATATAAATATGAATGAATAGTTGAATATGCACATGATTGTATTGCCACAATGAAGAGTATTGGTAACTGTTCATAAGGTGAATGGCCAGAGGGAAGAAAAATTGTAAATTGTGTTTAATGGAAATGTAAAAAAAAATCCCCAAAAGTAAAAAGTGTTTGGTACAAAACCTGTACTGTATTGTACTTTCAAAAAGTGCTGCAATTTTTCTCACTGTCATTAAGTTGAGTCTTTCTTCCAGAATGAGCCCTGAAATATGTAATGTCATGAATTACTGGTGTTTTTTCCAATCACAATAGTGATAAACGATTATCATGCACTCGAATGCTCTCTGTTTGACAAAATTCTGCTGCTTCTGACTGAAAACACGACAGAAGACGTGCGCTGATTTTCATTGATCTTTTCCCCGGACGCTCAAGTGTTGCGTTTGTTTAACGTTTAACAGCCGATATCTCACACAGATTACTTGAAAGGTGCGTTTCAGGTCCATTTTCCTGATTTCTGAAACATTCTTGGCAGTTTGGGTGTGCAAAGTGATCTTATGGGAACTCATATGTACTCTCACGTAAAGTTTGGATCAAGCAAACGTACACTCTCTTACGTTTGCATAGACACGGAAACGTACAATATAATCCAATTTGGAACGCCCAATTTACAATGCAAAATCCTCGTGGTGGCGTAACGACTCTCCTTAATCCGGGTGGCGGAGGACGAATCTCAGTTGCCTCCGAGACCGTCTATCCACGCAATTTTATCACGTGACTTGTTGAGCGCGTTACCGTGGAGACCTAGCGCGTGTGGAGCCTTCATGTTATTCTCCGCGGCATCCACGCACAACTCACCACACGCCCCACCGAGAGCGAGAACCACAATATTGGGACCACGAGGAGGTTACCTCATGTGACTCTACCCTCCCTAGCAACCGGGCCAATTTAGTTGCCAAGGAGACCTGACTGGAGTCACTCCGCACGCCCTGGATTCAAACTCACGACTCCAGGTGTGATAGTCATCGTCAGTACTCGCTGAGATACCCAGATCCCCTGAAAGCATGTACCGTCATAATTTTACGTATTATCACCATTAGATACATACAAATGTTTACATGTACTGTTTTAATGGATTCATATTGAATAATTCATGGAATTAATCAGTTAAATACATTTGAGATTAGTTAAATGCCATCCCATTTATTTAATGCAGTTGACATTATAAGACATTTTTATCGGTTCTCTTACGAGAGGATCTCTCGTATTGCGTAAGCTAGCTTACGCTACGGGAAAGATTAATCTTTTCTGAGATATTGAAGCCAAAAAATTATCCTTAATTTTGTATCATTTGTCAACGCAGTGCAGCAACTGCAGACCTTGAGCGGGCTAGCTAGCGAGCTCAATGGTTGCTCTGCGGCAACTGCTGCAGCCTATAGACGAACTTGGGCGAACTCGCGTCCAATGAGAGGTGTCCGCGCGCTTACTGCATCAAAGCCCGCCAAAATGGGCGTGGCTAGAGTGCATAAGCGTAGTTTGTAGGCTGGAACCCTGATTTTCATCTCTTCAGCGAAGCTCTTCGCATTTCTGAACTGGAAGCCGCGTCGCCGTTCGAGGGGCATCTAGCAAGCTTGGACAGCGCTCGAAGAAGCCGGCCGTCTCCGCCACTTTCAGCCATCCTGCGAGATACGCCATCCGGCGACGTATACTTTTTTAGAGCAAGCTAGTTCTTAACGAACTTCACAAAAGAGTAACAAGCGTCTTTTTTAAGATGCCTCGCACCACTTGCGCTTCATACCGCGCCCCTCTCAGCGCCGGAGACCGCCACATCATCTGCGCTCTCTGCCTGGGACTGGGGCATGCAGAGCTCGCCCTCGCTGAAGGCGGATGCGACCTCTGCGAGGAGCTTCCCGATGTCGACCCTGCGGGCTCGACTCGAAGCGCTCAGAACCGAAGCCGCCGCGCTGCCTTCCGTTCCGCCACGCAGGAAAAAGCACCGCTCCCAAAGGCTGCCAGAACCGGTGATAGAAGTGACTGCCTCGCCGGAGCCTCTCCCTCGAGCATCGCTCTCACCCTCCCCGCCCCCCCGGGACGCGCAGTTGCCGCCCAGCGGCCGCACTGCTGCCATCTCGGAGGACGAGGCGGAGGATAAGGGCTGTTCCATCATGGCTTCAGACAGCGAGGAGTGGTCAGGCTCCCACGCCTCCTCCTCGGCCCAGGAATCCAGCAGGACCCGCGCCGGAGTCGAAGGGGAACTAACACGCCTCCTCACACAGGCCGTCGACCGCCTCGGGCTCAAGTGGTCACCGCCCCCTGAGCAGGCTCCCAACAGACTCGACGGCTGCTTTCTTCAGAGCCGTCGCCGCGCAACACCCGCGGCCGGGCCGCTCCCTTCCTGCCGGAACTCCACACTGAGCTTGCAAAGTCGTGGAGCAGCGCCTCTCGGCCAGGATCCGTTCCCACGTCTCCACCCCTCTCGCTTCGGTGGACGGCGCCACCGAGAAGGGCTACTCCTCCATCCCCCCGGTCGAGGATTCGGTAGCAGCACACCTTTGCCCGCCCTCCGCGAGATGGCGGTCTAAGCCAGTGCTCCCGTCTAAGGCCTGCAGAGCGACTTCCGCATATGTTGGCCGCTCCTGTTCCGCCGCCGGCCAAGCCGCATCTGCTCTGCACTCCATGGCCGTCTTACAGATCCTCCAAGCGGACCTTCTTCGGGAGAGGGATGAGAAAGGCAGGCACCCAGAGGCTGTTGCAGATCTAAGAAGCGCGACGGACCTCGCCCTTCGCGCCACCAAAGCTGCAGCCCAAGCTCTAGGGAAGTGCATGGCCTCGCTGACTGTGACCGAGAGACACCTGTGGCTAACGCTAGCCGACATGGGAGACGTTCCTCAACGCACCGCTCTCTCCGACCGGTCTCTTCGGCTCCGCGGTGAGTGGCATTGTTGACCGCTTTTCAGAAGTCCAGAAAGCCACCCAAGCCATGAACCTCTTCCTGCCGCATCGCGCTAGCTCCTCTGCAGGCCGCCCACGTGACCAGCCTCCTGCACGAGCCTCTTCACAGCGCCCAGCTCAACAAGGTCAGACTTCTCAGCGTCGGCAGGGCGGCCGCCCTCGATCGCGCTCAGACAGCCGCTGCAGACCGCCGCCCCCCCGCGGGCCTCGGTCTAAGGTTGCGCTGAAACCTAAGCAACCGAAGTCCTCCTAGCCTTGTTGAAAAAACGACGGCTCAGTCCCCGCCGCGGCCGGACCACCGTCAAAGCTTCGCCCCCTGTTAGTCCCCCTCTCTCAGGCTACTACAGTGGTGGATTCAGCAGCCAACAAGCCGGTGATACTGACCATGTCTGATACATTTACATGTATATTTTGTTTTTTTCGCCGGAGCACCACCTGAGTCTTCTCCTCATCTACCAGTGATGCTTGATTCAACTTACCACATCTACTACCTGCGCAGATATCAACAGCGCAACTGGGTTGTAGGTTGCCAGGTTGAGGTCACAAATGGGTTGAAATGTGTATGATGTGTCGGTTGTGTGAGTAGGATCTTCATACAAGGTCTGGCAACTGGACAACCATGGAATAATATATTGATGTGATTATTCATATAATGATATTTGGGCCATACAAATTACGGGAGTTTCCCAGGAGAAATAACAAAACAGGAGGGGGTGGGAGATGGGTATGAAATGCGGGAGACTCCCGGGAAAAATGGGAGAGTTGACAGGTATGCTTTAACCAAGATTAAACTTTAAAATGTTAAAATGAATTTTAATCATTTAATAAGTTATGAAACATTTAATTTTATTTTTGTTTGCCATGGGACACAAAAGGTGTCAATTCAAATGTAAAATCATGTACGTTTAATGATACAAAAATGAACGTACAAGTAGCTATGTATATTAATGAGATCAGGCTGGGGTGTGAGACACTGAAATACAGGACAAACGGCGTTCCGTGTGGATTTCATACAGAACGCAACTTTGTTCCAATTGGCAACCCAAGTCAGGTCGCTCGAAATGACATTTCACCTTTAATTTTCCAAAATTGAACAGTCCATTCTCAATTTTTTCGTACTTCAATATCTCACGTATGTACAAGAAAAACCTTATCCGGTGTGTATTTTTAACTTTTGTAAGTTTTTCCCACAACACTGGTTGACACAACTCTTTCAAACATCACACATTCAATTGGGGAATGTTGACACAGTGGAAATGATTGTTGATTTGAAGGATGATTAAAGCATCTGTTTCAGGAAGGAGAGTGGGTCACTCCCATTCAGGCTTGAGTTTTGACAATACTTCTCGTTTGATGCAGTTCTGTTCAAGTGGAAACTATAATGGTATATAATTTCAAAGGACAGCAGTTTCGGGTGACAGAGAATTTGTAGTTTGTGTTAACAGATCTCCATTTCAGCAATAAAATCAGTGACCTGAGAGAGTCATTGTCAGTTTTATGGAGTGTGATTATGATACATTACCTAGAAAATGCAGGTATGCGGGTGGGGGTCTGGGTAGCTTAGCGAGTAATGACACTGGCTACCACCCCTGGAGTCCTGAGTTTGAATCCAGGGCGTGCGGAGTGACTCCAGTCAGGTCTGCTAAGCAACCAAATTGGCCCGGTTGCTAGGGAGGGTAGAGTCACATGGGGTAACCTCCTCCTGGTCACGATTAGTGGTTCTCGCTCTCGGTTGGGCGCATGGTGAGTTGTGCTTGGACGCTCAACAAGTCACATGTTAAGATGCTTGGATTGACGGTCTCAGACGCGGGCGGAGGCAACTGAGATTCGTCCTCCGCCACCCGGATTGAGGCGAGTCACTACGCCACAACGAGGACTTAGAGCGCATTTGGAATTGGGCATTCCAAATTGGGAGAAAAAGGGGAGAAAACTATGCATTACTCATTCTCATGTTGTACCAAACTCTGCTGTTATTTTTTTCAAGTACACATTTTTGGAACCAGACTTTAAATATAGCACCTTGTGGAACGGAGGGGTGGGGCGGGCTAGAATGTCGCACTCCCGGTCCCCAGTCGGCCTGACGAGGGATAAAGGCGGCCGGTGACGACGGTTCGAGAGAGAGAGAATTACGGGCATGTCCGTCATGTGTGTGTTTGTCTTTAAGTTATTCATTAAATTATTATTTATATTGACAAGCCGGTTCTCGCCTCCTCCTTGCCCATCCTAACCCCCTTACACACCTATGTCATATGGACACTTTTATGGTACTTTTTTGTCCTTTTTCGCACTTTTGGCTGCTCCCGTTAAGGGTCTCCACAGCAGACTATCTGTGATCGGCATGTTAGTCTTGGCACTGGTTTTATGCCGGATAAGATAAATTAGATCTAATGGGACAATTTCAAGGTAATGCATCAAACTCAACAAAAACTTGCTAAAACATTTCCATTATTTTGGCATCAGGGTATTTCTGTTGGCTGTATGTTTAAGTTCTGTTGTTTGATTTGCATTCAAACTACAGTGTTAAACTGTAAATAAATGATTATTCGGCATCTGACACTGCAGCTGTTTCTTCTGGTATATGAACGTTTTCTCTGAACATCTGCTGCTAGATCTCACACATGACAAGCCTGTAACTAAACACATCTGAACAGCTACTGAAAAATGTGACGGTGGCATCATAAATAGCTGAGTTGTCAAAGACATTGACAAAGACAGTTTAAAAGAAAACTATGTTTTTATTGATGTTTCCGGCACATTGATGTTCAAGTCAAATGTGATATTTTGTGTCTTTTGTACAGCTCATTTAGTGGTCTTTTTGAAATCAATATTTATATTCTCAGAACACCACAAGCACAACTGGACTTGAGGTGTAATTATACAGACACTACTTCCTGTCAGTGGGCAGCTTTCTGGGAGACGTCTATAGGATTTGTGATGCATTACAATAACGTCCTTCCTGTATCTGCCTTGATTAAACATTAAATGGTTGTATGTATGAAATGTTCACTGCTGACTTTGATTGTTGAGTGTCTTGAGGTTCTGCGCAGGCATTAGCATGTTTAAGTGATCACAGATATCCACTCATACTACTTCGTATTCGAGCTCCGTGCTAGACAGCACACGCATGTGACATGTCACCTTGAATGAGAATACAGTGTTGACTACAGTCGTAATGATGCTTAAATCAGTGGTGTTTCAGTCAGTGTGTTTTCATGCACTTTACAAGTTCAATTTCCATCAGACTAAAACAATAATTCGTCATGTAAGCTCTTTAGCTCGACTGAAATTGTAGCAGACATGCTAACAGACCTAGATAATGCAATTTTAGCTCGGCTTCATCCTGCATGTATACATGTTAGGGTTAGACCTCAATTGGCCTTGCCATTTTGTGTGCGCTCCAAAAGAACAAATATATCACATAATCGCTCATGCATTATCGAGTATACTTGTACAGACAGATGAAGACTGTAGCTTGACTATGCTTGTCTGTGTTTGCGGCGTTCCAGAAAGTGCTGACATACTGTGTGTTGCTTGTGACACACAATGATTGATCCTGTCTTGGCTTTGTTGGAGAAAAAATATCAGCCCATATGTTATGTAGGCCTAACTATATTCAATATTAATCGCTTAAGCTCGGATTGGCGGGCCAACGAGAATGGTTTTTTTTGTTAATCTTGACCAACACAAAATAGGTGTCGTTTGAAAGCTTAGAAACTCTACTTTACAATGCATGTAGACATTATGACCAAAAATAGTTTGTCTTTACAATACATGTTTCAATTGAACAGTTGTTGCTCATATGCTGTGTTTTCACTTGTAATCGGATGCATAGATCATTAGATAATCCACATGAAGCAGAATGTGCACACAGATCTTGCTATCTGGCTACAAACACATTAGCTTTCCTGGATCAGATGACGTTATTGGAAATGCTGTAGCATCATAGAACGCTAAACCAATCGGATTGGGTCTAGATTGCTCCAGCAGAGGTGATAGTCGTTAATATTTGGGCAGACAGCCATGTGATCAATCACTCTAATTACATATGGCCACCAACAGATGGCGCCAAATACATGACACAGACTCAATGATGACTCAAATGACACAGAATGAAACTCATTCTGTGAAATCTCATGACTAAAATCATGTCTGCATGCTATGCAAAACTTTAGTCATTGTTGTGTTTGCATGTTTAATTAGTTCTTATGTACAATTATTATCTTTTATTTGTGTGGAGAGGCTTTTGGACACCTGGAGATGTTTTTGATAAATTATATTTGTAATGTTATAACTTTTGATTGCTTTGTCGTATCAACACAACATTTTACTCAGTTACAGGTGGCATGATTTGGAACAAAACAAAAGCTCATTTACACCCTGAGATATATATAATGTCAAATCAGAAAAATAATAAAAAATAAACATTTTGACTCATCAACCCATATAGCTGTTTCTTAGGCTTAGAGTCTCAGAATGTATTATAATCTATAACATTAAAACATTTGAAAAGTTTTCTTCACAATGATACCAAACCCTCCTTGTTTAGTTTTTTTGTGGAGTTATAAATCTTTAATTTTGGGTATGCCACTGAAACAGGAAATTTTAAAAACACCCTCAAAGCTTGAAGTGTTAAAGAGGCACTCTTATTTGTAATATTCGTGTAGAATAGTGTTTCCCAACCTTTTTTGAGTTTCAATAATGTTCTTTCTTCATTGTAAAGCGCATTAGAGTTGAGTCGAGGCGTCAACGCACCGTTCAACAACCGCGCTATGCGCCGCAACGCCCTCCACATGGCAAGAGTTGCAGAAAGCGTCACAGAGGCAATTTTACCAGTTTGCCACATAAAAAAGTGGGAGTTGTGCACAATAAACGTTGAAAACATGTATTTGGAAGAGAGAAAAAAGTTTGCAGTTGCTTTGATCGCAGAAAGTAACAAAAGGACTCTAAACTTTATGTTTAGGTTTAAGCGTTTTCTTGGTGAATTTAAATTAGTTCAATCTATTCGTAAACGATAAGATCACATTTAATTCAAATAAATTATGAGACATTTAATGTCTCTTCACAAGTTTGGACAGTTTTTGAATATATCTTGTTGCTTAGTACTCTCAAAGACATTATTGGTGAAGCAGAAACGTGTGTGTGAAAAACACTTTGGTGTGACGTCACTGCATAGATTTCAATGTATTCTGCAGCGCTGACGCGAGTCATGAGATGACCCTTTACTCGTATAAATATCACTCACTTCTGCACATTACTCATTGCTCTTCACAATCACGAAAGTGACAAATTATGGTTTCTAAATGCCGAATTTCTCCGAAAGGTGAGGAGTTTGGATACCGGAAATAATGTATTTTTTTATGCATTTATTTATTTTGTGGAATTTGATAATTTGAAAAGACCATGTACAGCAAAAGTTCACTAAATCAAGTGTTTGGAGTGACTTGTCGTCCTTGAGTTGAACTAGATAACGGTTTAGATAAGAAATACTTATCATTCAGTAGCGGATCATATTCATTTGTGTTACTCAACAACAACCTTATCTTCTGACACCTTCAGAGAGAGTATCTACAGTATCTGTGTGAGCTTCAGTGGATGCTAAACATTATATTTCTGCAGAAAAATGAATGATGATTCACCCGAGAATGTTAATACAGTTCAACTGTAGCATGCTGATCTGAGTAACAGTTTTTGGTGTATTTATAGATTGATAGTTATCTAACGGTTATGTTTGTGGATTCATGGATGATATATATGGAAAGGCACTTATTTATCTGTTCATGCTATATTAGTAGTCCTTTTGATTTTGAAACTTAAAGCTCAAGTGTGCAATTTCAAACAGAATCACAAGTTTTTTTGTTTCAACTTGTGTTCTGAACACTCCCCCTGTCTATCATTGGGCAGAGCTGTATCCCAAATGACCCAACACAGCCATCATTTATTTAAACAGTATCACAGCTAACTCAAAGGAACACTAATCTTACCCAGGGTAACTACAAAATAAACGACATAATTAACATTAACTGGAACTTAAAACATAACTATAACCCACAGTATATTTTAAATGCTTATAAATAACACCCCCAAACAATCCCCAAAACCTGCACAGATGTACCTCAGTAATTATGCAGTGAAAACAGCCAATAGCAAGTCCTCAAGCATAAACAACAATAGACGTTAAAGTGCCATTTTGCTCTTTGCACCAAGAAAAGTGAAAATGTGCAGACGTCTGATTGAGCCATAACAACAGATCTACAAACGCCCCGTAACCTGAATAAAACAAGCCAGATATGAATGAAAGTGGATGAGGGAGTGATGATTGTTGTCACTGCCATTCTATGTTGTTTGTAGACATATATATATATATATATATATATATATATTTTTTTTAATAAATTGGACATTATTTACTGCAGAATAGTGTTGTGATGACATCACAACCAGTCCAGTCTGAACAACACACCAATCCCAACCCTTCCCGCCCCCCACTTCAAAACGTGTTCCGGCGCCGGTGCACTGCACACTATGCACTCGTCCATCCAGTGTATGAATTTTCTAAATGTAGCAATGTCCTAATTGTCCAAATTAAAACACAAAAAAAAATGTACTACGTGGAAACATTTGTTTTTCAGCTGACGGAAGTGACGTTTCAAACGCACGCAATGTGCTTTAGCTTTAGTGTGTTAGCCAAACTCAGTTCAACACTTACATGTCAAATAATGAACATATTCACACAGTGTTCAACTCACATTTGTAAGGTGCTGTTTTCACTAAAGTTTTGCTAGTTGCTACATTCTCCATTATTTACAATTATTTCATCCAACCAGCAATGCAGCCAGGTAACTCCGCCCCTTCCGCTGTGTGGAGCAAGCCGCGAGTGCATGGAGGACTCTCTGTTTTGATGGTTGAATAAGTGCAGAAGTTGCATTTTCAGTGTTAACATTCTGCTTGCACTTCTCACGATACAAAATGGTGTAGAGTAGTGCAGAAGTGTGCAGTTTGGGACGCACCTATAGGTAACTATTTTCATTTGTCTAGGAGTGTGTGTGTGGGGGGGGTAATTGCAATTGGTGAGTGCGCTACAATTATTGACCACAATAATTTTTAGTCTGTGTAGCAGTTTCAAATGTTAACAGAGAAGATTTTAAGAGCGCTTGTGGCATCACCTTGTTCTTTGCACCACTACAGTCCTTTAGCAAATGTTTAAGAGCACACAAACGCCTGAGCTCCAGCATCCAATCAGAACGCTCGTCCCACAGCTGTCCTGGAAACCTAGTGTCTCTGGTGAGAGTAATCACCCCACTCTCTGTAATGAGGACAGGGGTCCCACCGCAGCTCGGGGACTTCTTATTTTACCTCACACACAAGCACACACACAGTCACACTTCGCTTAGATCAGAGATTCAGCAAATTAATGGAATAATCATGTTAATTTATAACATGTGTGTAAATGCTGTGATGAACATAAGCTGTAATTTAAAAATGATATATGAGCAAAATATCAAAGACTTTAAAAAGTATGCATTGAGAGTGAACATGCATGAATTTTCAGAACATTATCCGGCTTATTTCAAAGCATGTTATTGTAATGAGCACATTTCGGGGTGCAGTTGTTTGCCCTGTGGAAAGGGGTTGAGCCAAAAGTGGTTGTTCGCAGCGCCGTTTTGTGGTCAGTTCTGCATAACGTGGCAGCTCATTTCATCTTATCGTGGCCCATTCGGCCCGTTTTGTAGCCCGCTTGGTTCTGCCAATGGCCAGTCCACCCCTGATTGGCCCCAAAGTGCGTCGGCCCACCAGAAAAATGCTGCTATGCCTGATTACCAATCCAGCCCTGCATCTGGTCCAAAAATGGTTCCATAGCACAAACTAGTTAGTGTAGGGGATGTGGGTTGTTTTGGTAAGGTGTTAGCAAAGATGTTCTCACTACACGTTCAATGAACATCCCAATCCACCCACAGACAATGAAGGTCAACTGTAGGGGAACAGCCAATGGGTTCATAAATTCTGCACTTATATAGCACCTTTTTAACCTTAACGGTATTCAAAGTGCTTTACACTGTCACATTCACCCATTCACACATTCACACACCAATGGCGGCAGAGCTACTAATGCATGGTGCTAGCCTGCCATTGGGAGCAATTTGGGGTTCAGTGTCTTACACAAGTGTCTTAAACTTCGGCATGTGGAGTCCTGCGATTAGTGGCTGACCCGCTCTACCAACTGAGCCACAGCCACCCAAATGGATGGTGCTTACAATGATGTAAGGGAGCATGTCTGTAACGGAGCATGTCTTTTGCTTGTTTGATTCTTTAGGTTCCACTCTCTTGTTATCAGTGACTATTTCCCAAAAAACTGCTCTTATTTTGGTGAATATTTGATCATTTCTGTCCATTACCCATAATCCCCCACTGCTTGGATATGCATATTGTGTCTGACCAGCAAGAAAATACATTTACAGGACGGGTTTGACATTGAAATGCGAGTTAATGCCTTTTGTAATGTGAGTGATTTGAACCTTTTCATGTATATTTGAGTAAATATGTTTCTGTTGTTGTTTAAGGTGGCACTGCTGGGAATGGATATAGTTTCTGCTTTAGTGACCAGACTACAGGAACGCTTCAAAACACACATAGGAACAGGTAAAACCTTTTAATAAAGTAAAAATTACATTTAAACATTGAAAATACAAGTTGAACTATTAAAATGGACACTTTTACACCTTTTGTGTTTAAATAATATAAAGTTGAGTGTAAAGTTTGTAAAAATTGCAGATTTTTAGGAATAAAACGGACATTAATAATCTCATTATGATACTAATCTGTCTGGTTTCTCCATCTCTCAGTTCTTCCTAGTTTAATTGATCGTTTAGGCGATTCCAAAGACCAAGTTCGCGACCAAGTGCAAACGCTACTCTTAAAAGTGATGGACCAAGCGGCCAAGCCACAGGTGAAATATTCACCCTTAATCTACTGGATCTCTTTCAACTGCACTTTGCATCTAAAGCGGATAAATGTATTTTTTCGCAGTATGTTTGGGACCGAATGCTGAGCGGATTCAAGCATAAAAACAACAGAACCAGAGAAGCTGTTTGCTTTTGCCTGATTTCCACTCTTAATGTGTATGTGCCAACTGAATCACTTTTGATTTCTAATGTTTACGTTTTAAAAAGGCTAACTTAACGTTTTGGATGGGTTACAGATACGGAGCCCAAGGTTTAACCCTCAGCAAGATTGTTCCTCATATTTGTAATCTTTTGGGAGACCCCACGAGTCAGGTAAATGATGTTTCTTTGTTGAGAACTGATTTGGAGAGATCGCTGGGATCTGTATATGCTAGTCTTGGGGGACCCTTGCTGGCGATGATAGGAACTGCTTACAAAAGGCTGTATTTAAAGGGACAGTCCACCCAAAAATGAACATTCTGTCCTCATTCATGTCCTTAATGACTTTCTTCCCTGGAATGCAAAAGGAGATGTTAGGCAGAGGGACAGCCTCATACGACATCATACTTAAAACATATCTGCTAAATGAATACATTTACATTCACACTAATGTATATGTTTATCCACAGGTCCGAGACAGCGCAATGAATTGCCTTGTGGAGATTTACAAACATGTGGGTGAGAGAGTGAGGATCGATCTGGGGAAAAAGGGACTCCCGCAATCACGGTAATGACATCATTCTGCACCCATGTACAGAATAATATAAAACCATGTAAATTAAATTAATTAATAATAAATCAATTGAACAACATAAATATTTTTTTTATGATTTATGTATAATTTATTATTTAATTTAACTGTATATTTATTTATTTGTTTGTTATTTATTAATAAATAGATTATATTTGCACTTGAATTATTACATATTTTAAAATTAGACTATTATAGTTATATATTATTATATACATGTTTAATCATTTATTTCATATAATAAATATATTTGATTAATTTAAAACGCACATGCTACTTTGCTGCTAGTTTTAGCAGTTTATATATTTAATGTATTTTTATAAAATATAATATAATTATAAATAATAAAGAAAATATATTTATACATGTATTTTAGCCATTTAGATTTTAATTAAAAACATTATTTAAAATAATTTATAATTACTTTGTAATTTAATTTAATTATATGTATATTATTTTATTTTATTGATTTATTTTTATTGACCTAATTTATTGTATTTTTCTTATTTCCAGAGCACATTTAGCATTTTATATATTTTTTTATCACAATTGAGTGCTTTATGATTTATCTAAAAGTTGAGCTTGTAAAATAACGCATTTCATTATGAACACAAAATAAAAACAAATAAAACGTATTTGACTTACTTAATAATTGACTAATAAAACTTTGTCTTATCCATCTTTCTTGCAATGTGACAGATGCTATAATCTCTATTATAAACTCTTTATAAACCCTTTATATAGCCCTAATGTCTTTGTGTTTTGTTTAGGTTGAATGTGATTTTCAGCAAGTTTGATGAAGTCCAGAGGTCTGGCAATATGATCCTGTCTGCAGGTGAGTGAAATAAATCACACAGAATCTCCTTAGAAAAGGATGAAAGACAGACATCATGTGCTGTATGAAGTTACTGGATCATAAATGAGTTAAAGTTTCTTCTCAGAACTGCTTGTTTTGTATGTGTGTGTGTGAATATCTCGCTGGAGAGATTGTTCTCATTGTTAAACCATTGTTTCCTCAATGCCCCAGTTTCTGTGTGTGTGGGCATTTGTGTTTGAGTGATTGTGTGTGTGTGTTTGCGACAGTAGTTTGGTTGTGTTTCGTTTGGGAAGGTGGCATGTGGACATCCCTCTTGTGTTTCTTCAGATTCTTTTTGAGCCCCTTTGTGGTCCACCGAAGAAAGAAAGTCAAGTGGTTTTGGAACGACATGAGCGTAAATAATGTCAGAATGGTAATTTTGGTTGGACTACTCATTTAAATACGAGAGAGAGGCCAGTAGTGAGGGAGGTACTGCAGACGAGAGCAGCAACACTTGTGTGCGTTCAGTCACAAGACCGGAGAGAGAAAGAGAGAGCTGAGCTACATTCATATAAACACTCTCGTCATGACTGCAGGCGACGGTAAGATCTGATGAACTGTAAAACATGGCATATTTTTCTGCATTATTTAACTGGCTCTAGAGGTGTTTAACTAGTCGCAGTTGCTTTAAATCTCTGCTGTGTTTGTTTCTGTGCATTGATGTCATCTGCGTTTCAGGATTTCCTTGTCTTTTTATCTGATAGTCGCCCTCGTTTCCATTTTTTTGTTTGATAATCAGGTTTTAGTTGCTGTTAGTGTATGATCGTAAGATGTCTTCAGTGCTCTGAAGTATTTACAGTATGTTGTTTAATTAATATTTAGCCTAATACTCCATGGGTCCACACGACAGTATTCAGTATTGTAATGTGCGTTCTGTTTTCCGAGTTCCCTTTCAAGTCGGTCACTTCGACTCTGTGTCAGTTGCTGATGCTATGGGAGACTCCTCCCAGGAGTGACAATCTCTATAGCCCTTTAAAATCGTGACGTGTGCTTCATTGCAGGCATATAAACCAGTGCACAGTGTCATTTCACAGAGTTTTTCTCTTCAATGTTGCAATTTCATTTTCTTTATCTCTCGTTCTCTGGACGCCCTTTCTTCGCTACATCGTTGAACACCTTAATAGCGAGTGGATTATTTTCTACCTCCCTGCTTGTGCTCTGACAAACAGTGTATCCTTTATCACTTCTGAGTTCGAAACGCTATTGCATTTTGATTGTGTTGTGTGTTTGTTGACTGATTTTTCAAGATGGCATTTAACAAATGTTTTCCACCTTGTGAGTGTTATATCTCTCTGCCTGACGGGTATGAGCACTGATGCGGAAGTGGTGCTCGGTGAGACAGATTGCACTTACTGTGAACACTAGGGCTGAACGATTAGTCGATGTTATCAACAACTTTGTCATTTGAGGTCATTTAACGTAACATGAGATGATACGTAACACTAATGTTGACACGTGAGAGCACTTCAGCTCGCGTCTGGCTTAAGAGAAGAAGAAAACACAGCTCACAGTCCAGACTCTAAACTTTCCAAACAGCTTCAGATGATGTAGATAGCAAAGTATGATGGAATTATAATGCAAATACCAAATAAGTAAATACAGAAGCACTCCCGTTATGGAATAATTGGAGCTGGAACTGCCGCTCCGCTGAAGCAAAACTTGCGTGTCAAGAGTCTTTAAAGGGAACATCCCGGAATAATGCAGTAATATTTAATGCGTTATAGCTTTTTTAAAGTTAAAATAATACAGAAGCAAAGTAAATAACTACAAACTCTGAAACTGGCATTTCTCTGTGTGGTCAGTGCCTCTTCTATGAGTTGCACGAAGTGTCCCGATCTAAGGGAGAGAGATTAAAACAGCACCGGCTGAGGCACACTGTCACGGGACGCTCATTCCCTGAGAGAGCATGCTTAAAGCAGCTAGATTATAACGTGATGGCAAGTTAAGCGTGGTGAGTTTGAGTATGATTTGTCACCGGCGCAAGCCTTGGGTGCCTTCCGTCTCCATTTAAAGCGTTTACACCCATGATTATCTGTGCCCCACAATCGGTGCGTATGTTGTGATCATGTTTGGCGGTTCTGACGAAGATGGAGATGCCATATCGCTCACAGCGTCTGAAAGTGAGGCCTGGTCTAAAGGCCTGTTCACACCAAAACATGATGATTTTACGAGACGAACTTCCAACGGAAGGTCTATTCAGACCTTAATGCCTAGATAACATAACACAAGGTACAGTGATATAAATACACATGGAATAATGTACATTAAGAATAACAGGTATAGTGTCAAATATGATGCATAATAATGCAATAAACATAGCGTCCAACACAGGCTGATGAGCCTTGTAGGCACCTGGACAGGTGTGCAGATGGCATGGCACATAAATCACCTGGAGCTGCTTGCTGTCTTCCTAGCTCTCAGAGCTTTCCTATCAGTGCTGCAGAGCTTTCCCGCACTGATCCGGATAAACAACATTGCAGTTGTGGCGTTCATAAACGTCCAGGGGGGGAGTCCGGTCGTGCCCAATGTTGGACCTGGCATGCCAGCTTCTCCTGGCTTCTAAACGGGGGTCGTCTGACACAGAGGGGTTGTCCCAGCCAGTGCTCAACACCATATTACAGGCCAGAGCCCCCTCCACATGGTGGCTGTATGCCTTGAAATGGCGAGTTTTTGCTGACTGGTGTTCCACCCGAGGTGAGAACCCAGCGCATTGCCCTGAGCAGTGCTTCATCAGCGTTTGGATGCGGGACGCCATCAACGCTCAAAGGGTACTGCTCAAAGGGCTATGACCTTTTGGGTGGTTTGTCAGTGGGAAAAAACCCCTTGGTCATCAGGTTTTTCCAAGGTCTCTCGCCCTGCTACTGTTCCAATCTGAGACTTGGCGTTTGTAATAAATGTGCTTTTGATACCCCCTTTCAAGCCACTCAATGCCGTAAGCTTTCACATACTATCTCTGAAAACCAATCTTTGGCTTCGGTTAAATGTATTGGGGATCTTCAGACCTTTTCGGTCCATCAATCGGTGGAGCATCAAGTGCCATCTGCCAATAAATTGTCATGATTTTAAAGGGCTTTCCCATTGTGTCTTATTCCCTCTTCAGGAGCTAAATGTTCCTTGTAAAGCCTTTTGCTTTGTGCTTTTCTTTTTCTTTTTGTACTATTAAGTCCTCATTAAAAAGATGTAGTTGTATTTCTTGGCTAGCACGACTGATGCTGGATAAAGTTGTTGCTGTTAATGGTTGATGGACTGAAGTAGGACATTTGGGATGGATGACAAATAAGAAAAAGACGTATTTCCCATTGAAACTGGAAGTTGGGGTGGGACATTCCGAAGGTCTTGTCTTTTGCTAGTCTTAGGCATATTAAGTTGGTATTAAGGCCAAAGTATGTAGCACCACGTGGAAAAACTAAGTATACACAAGCCTTTAAGAGATATAATTTGTATTTGCCCTAGATTGCAAGATGATGTCATCAATATTTGGTCCATTTTCCCAGCAGAGATATGATACATTTTAAATGACTATATCTGCTCAAATGTATTTATACATTTATATAGATGACCTCAAAACTAACAATAAATGCGACAATACTGTAATTTGAATTCCTGAGATTTTTGGCAGAAATGCTATTCAGTCGTTTATTGTTTTTATTGCAACCTGTTGTAACATTTGTAGTAATAAAATGCAAGTTGGATTACAGTTTGTTTTGTTTAATAACAGTTAGAAAATAAGCTTCAGTTGCGTCTCAGATGGCCATGGTTTGTATATTCAGATGAAAACATCTGAATGTTGCTTTTGTTCTGCGTTTCTCAGCTGCCAATTAACATGCCTGCTGTGAATAGATCCTTGTACATGTGAATCACGACCGTCAGGGGCACACAGAGGCTGGCAGAGGGGTACTCGACCAAAACGGGCATCAATTTTCTCCAATAGAAGTCCATCACGCCTTTGAGACAAATGACATTTATAAAAAAATGTAGTTTAATCTTGTTTGCTGCTGTAATACAGTCTTAATTCGACTTCCTGTGCTGGTTTAGGGAGAGTGGGTGCTTGGCAAAGAAACACAGAAGGGATTTTGGTGTGTATCCAGCGTCTTAGTGCTTGAATGTGTGTTTTGTGAGCCTGAAGGTGTGTGTTGGACTAACTATTCAGAGGCCTTTTTGTGGTCAACCTACACACAAACGCACTTCAGCGCAGTTTCAAAAATAAGCAACTTTTGATTGGACACATGACTCAAATATCTATATCATTTCTAAATGGTCATGTTCGAAATAGTCATGTTTATCTAGAAAGTATTTTTAATATATCTATCAGTCATACAGAGAAAATGTCATTGTAGTTGAAAATGCAAGAAGTAAAAAGCTCAGTTTAAGATAATGACGTCAGTGCTGTGAGCACGCGGCGCCCTCTAACGGTACACGCTGAGCAGAGCAGCAACAACAAATAATATCGCTGTTTGTCAAAATGATCGCTTCGCTTCCTAAATGCGGTACACTTGAAACACGTCAAAGAATAAAGCAATAATTAGTGATCTGAATCATCACTGCAAAATGAGATGTGGTCGATCCTTCCATTTATAGTCTATCCATTATATGATTTGATATGAAGCCCACATAACTGTCACGTATGTTCTAACACTTTATAATAAACATACATTTCTATTGACATCTCAGAAAATGTATCTTAGTGCTTCATGACTTACACAGAACACAGTTATTCTTTGATTAAGCTGGTGTAAACATACATGATGGATGAAGTCTACCTACAAATCACACTGTATAATCATACTGGAAATATTACCGGCTTTTATGTCGGTTTCAGTGTTGTTAACTTATGCTATGTTGGAGCGCACAGCAGCGCATATTTCCACACATGTTCAGCTTATCAGATTGAGGGCGGCATCAAGACAAGTCCTGTGAACATTTGTTTTCTATTTTTTATTCAGCCATTGGTGGATTGACAGTGTATCGAACTACAGCATCTGCTAATATTTTATGCAAAACCTTGATTTTAAAAAAAATACAATCATGTCAAAAACTTAAATTCTAATTAATCGATAAAATCCCCCAAAATCGCCCAGCTCTAATTGTATTTATTTTTGGATGAAAAAAGAAGAATGATTATGTGGCAGGGCGGAGGGCAGGGCGGAGGGTGATCATACACACCCGGTCCCTTATCAGGCTAATCAAGCATCCGAGAGGGATAAAGGCCGACTGCAGAGGATTGTGCGGGAAAGAGAGATCGTTTACGGACATGTACGTTATATGGTGTTTGTTGTCTTTTAAGTTTATAATTAAACTATTATTTGTATTGTCAAGCCGGTTCTCGCCTCCTCCTTTCCATTGAACTACGTTACATTGGTGCCGAAACACAGGAAGGAGGAGGGATGCCCGTTGCAGAGTCCTCGACACTGCCGTCCACCCAGGGGAGTGCCGCTGCCATCCACCGGTGGAGGGAGTAGACCGACCGCCCGGACGGGGTGGATGGCCGCCATTCACGAGGCGAGTGGGGACTGAACTCCCCGACCACCTAGAGCGATGGAGACGCTGCCAGGTGCAGAGGAGCGCCCTGCCATCCCCCAGAAACGCGGAGGGGTCGAAGGAAGACCGCCGTCCGTGAGGGGAGGAGGGAAGTGTTCCTCGACTGCCTGGAGTGGTAGGGCCGCTGCCAGGGGCGGAGGAGTATCCCCACGAGTCGCCGAGAACGCGGAGGGTCATTTTGACCGCCGGGGGTGGAGAGTCTGACTCCGGTCCGCCCGGGGAGAAGCAGCTGTCGTCCGCCTGAGAGGGTGTAGAAGTGATCGAGGACCATGCGACGGTGTATCGGAGAACCGGCGAGTAGGTTTTTTTTATTTATTTTTTATAATATAAATAATATTTTAATGAGAAACTTAAAAGACAAAACACACACATGATGGACATGTCCGTAAACAATCTCTGTCTCGTCTTTATCCCTCTCGGAGGCTTGATTAGCCTGATAAGGGACCGGGTGTGTATAATCACAACCCGGCCCCGCCCTCCGCCCTGCCACATATTATTTTGAGTTAAATGCACCATCTGCAAACGCTCAGATTTGGAAGTATGTTGTGTCAATCTCACGAAAACCGTCAAGAACATATATGGGACCTCCGTGAAGTTGGCACCCCAACGACCAGATCGATTTGAGCGAGGTGGGGTGGAGAGTGACGTCACACAGCCCAAAAAAAGAATGCTTAATATCTCAAACACCAAACCAGCACAAACATTCATATTTCCGGCACAAATCGGCACAAACGAATGAAATAGTTTTGGTGATTATTTAATTATATGGGGTGCCAACTTCACGGAGGTATATATGGGCCATATTTAAAAAAAGAAGAAAAGAAATAAGAGTAATGATTTCCTTTTTTGCATAAAGAAAATTAAGCCTGACCTAATTAAATAAACAAACAAACAAACAAATGTTAAATTATATATATATAATTGTTTAGTAAAAATAAAGATTTATTGTTTACATTGAAAATTACATTGTTGCACTAAATTTGTACTTTTTATTTGTGTTATTTTATGTTTGTGTTATTTTATGTTTGTGTTATTTTACATTTATGTTGTACTTGCATGTTATTTTATGTTTATCTAAAGGTAAAAAAATACCCCTTTTTACCTTTTTATATGAATAATTTATAGACAAAATAATGCTGCCTTAATTTTTTCAATATTTTATTTGCATAATGAGAATATACTGTAATAAGTATCATCAACAAAAATGATAATTACAAAAACACTACAGTGTTTTCATTTCATTTCATTATGCAAAATATAATTTCTTATTTCCTTCTTTACGATTTTAGGGTGAAATGCTGTATGACCTGGACATGTTTTAGACCGAGATTCAAATATTTTGTCTATATTTGATTAATACTTTTAATTAACAATGAAGGAGTGAATGAAGGTTGCTTGTGTCTTTTGTTCATATGAGTTTCTGCTAATCGGCATTCCTTTCATTCTCTCTTAAAGTGGATTATTGGATTTCACTTACTGACACATTCCAGATTAACAATTTAACTATTTATTATGAGACTTTTATCAGGCAGTGAAATATAACAGAGAACCCTTTAAAAGTGCTTTATAACACAGACATATACTTTATATTTTGTTGGTGTTATACCATCTAGTGGTGAAATTAGGCATCACATCTGAGTATTTTTATGTTCTTCATTGTAGTTGTGTAAAGGCCATTTCCAGTTATGGCCACAATACTCTTGATTTGTTACCTGATTTATTCATTCTTTAGCTTTCTCAAATAAAACATGCTTAATTATTAATAAACAAGTACACACTTAATTATTTGTTAAAAAAAAGAAGTGTTTTTACATAAATAAGTTTTAGCATTTATCATGTCTCAGAACGTGATATATTGGGGGCTTGTCCGGGAGCATATAAACATGGAACTTTGCATATCTAGAAAATGTATGTTTGCTGCGATTTATGTTTTTAACAGCAGTGTCTTCACCTTTAATGCATCCGAAAGTAGGTTTTAATATTTTTAAATGATGGTGATGACACACCTTCTGCCTGCGGTTAGGATGTTTGTGTGTGTTGGGGGTGGAGGAGGGTTTGCGAGGGGGAGGTGGTCATTTTGGTGGTATATTTATGTAAACAGAGTCACTTATGTCTAAAGTGAACTTAAACAGTGGGACAAAAAGCAAATTTGTATCAAAATAACAGATTTGTAAGTGTAAATGCAGCCAAATAGACCTGCTTCTGTCTAGTATGTCGTGAAAGGTCACTCAGTAACTTTTTGCTCATGTCATCTTGGACTTACAGAGACACCTAGTGGTGTGGATGCAGCACCCTTCAAAATCAATAGCTCTCAGTCAAAGATGAGCTATTGTCTTATAGTTTTACATAACATAAAACACACAGACATGCCCATATACAGTGGCCGCGTCTCTCTCTCTCTCTCTCTCTCTCTCTCGCTCTGGCATCCCTGTCTCGTCCTTTATCTCTCTCCCGCTGATTGGGCAACTCAAGGCCTGACCACGCCCTCCAACTCGTCACATGCTTGTAATTCGTTTTTTTTTTCTTCTTTTCTCTGACTGTTTACTTGTCTTGAATAATAACTTGGGAACTTGAAACAACTTTTACTCAAATTAGTCATTTTTTTCTCGTGGTATTGAAATTGGTATTTATAATCATCAAATTGGTTTCACATGTAAGCAGAATAGACATTATAACTGAATTAATTGGAATCGAATCGACCCCACTCGCTGAATACAATTCATGCAGCAATTTGTTCATGTGACAACAATGTAGCAATCTACTGCTTGATAGGTTTATTTCTGCATACTGCATGTTGTTTCACACACTATTTGTATAAAATAGTATGCATGCAGTGAGCTGTTTTCCATTCTGAATACAGCCTGTGTGTTTGGCTCCTCCCACCTGCTCTCCCCCTCCCACTGAAGTGAGAAGGGCGGGGTTTAGTCAGCAATAGATCAACCCAACATGTTCTAATTTACACTCACACACACACATGTGTGGAGGCAGGGAGGGGTCGCGACACCACTGGAGGCCGCATCAGAATGAGGCAGCGTGGGAAACCGTGACGACATGTTGAGGAAGCTGGTGTGCCGAAGAATCTGCGCTTGTAAGAGACTCAATTTACACTGCATGAACAGAGCAATTCAGAGACAGATGGGAGATGAACTAGCGAAACCAGCGTCTGTAGGTCACTAGGGGTCACTTCAGACATGCTCATTTGTAGTGGACTGTGGTTGCAGACGGATAAGTGTGCTTGATATCCAGTGTCAAATGGATTAGCTTTCTGTGTTGACGTGAGTGAGATGCTAGGTTTCGTGAATGATTGAGGGTCGCTCTCATCGGTCTTTCTCTCTCTGTCTTTCTGTGCTGTGTGTGTGAAATCTGATTGCTTTGATTAAATGCTGCATGCAGTGAACCATGTGAGTATGTGTGTTGGTTTTACTTGGTTTGAGGAAAACATTATCCCAGATGTGAGTCTCCTCCTCATTGTCCCCTTCTTTTTGGGGACATTTGGGATGTTCTCAGGTGAACGAAATAATTCATTTGATGATGCATTTGTTCCAGTTATGCACTTAAATGATTAATTCTATAAATATGTAAATATTTTGTTTTAGGGGTAGGTTAGGACACCGATATCTAGAGAGCAGGGTGTCTGATATAATGCTGATGTAATACAATTTAATGATGGCAAATGGAATGCACAAATAATTACATTTATTATAATATACTATTAAGAGGGCCAAATATCCCCATAAGGAAAGAAAAACCTGAAAAAGCGGCTTGATAAACATACTAGTGTGTTGATGAAAATTTAAAAGTGTATAAAGATTTGTATGAGGGTTAGCTTAGGGATAATTACAAAAATCTCAACAACAGAAAACAATCCCTTCGGAGACATTTGAGGGTGTTGTTCAGTTGGGGAAATGATTGATAATATATATATATATATATATATATATATATATATATATATATATATATATATATATATATATTTTTTTTTTACAATATATCGCTAATAAAGTGCTTAATTATTAATAAACATTTTCACACACATTTATTATTTGTTACAAAAAGTGTTTTTGACAAATACTTTAAGTATATAAGGTTTATCATTTATCAAGTATCAGAACATACTAAATTGGGGGCTCGTCCGGGATACAAACCTGGGACTCTTAAGCTAAATTAAATAAGATTAATATATAGTTTTCAGTAAAAAAAAAAAAACTGCATTCAGATGTTGCTCATATTGTGCAAGATTCACTGTATCAGATATATTCAGAAGTTATTCTGGAAGTTATTGTAATGTTATGCTTTGGTCATTAACGATATATCTAGAAGTGTATGTTTCTTTATTTTCTTAATGGCTTCAGTATTATTATAGAGTGTGTGTGATGGGTGTCCACAGTGAAGAATTGTGGGAAAGAGGTGTTGACATTAATGCATGATGAATTGTGTGTGCGTGTGTGTGTGTGCATAAATAATTAATGACAATTGATCGTGGTCTGGCAGATTTTGGAGGTGTTCTCTCTCATGGGGGGAGATATATATTTGTGTGGGGCTTCCTGAGCGCCTGAAGAGAAGACTGTTTCCTTTTGAAGCATCATGCACATACAGCACCACAGATAGACTGTCTTAATGAAATTCTGTGTTTATTCCGGTCTCATGTAGATGCAGTCTAGTATCAGTAAACAGGGTCCAGACTAACATTTGATAGCAGTGCAACCAAGTTCGACAGATGGAAGCCCCAGCACCTGATTTGGTAGTAGCGGTGGGGGTTGGGGTTTGAGGGCTATAAAATTAATAAACGAAAGACAGAAACTATTATTATTGGTTTACAAAAATAGATTTAATCACCAATAATATTGCATATTTTATCCCACTGAAAGGAACATTCAGATACATATTTGAACCACAGTAACATCTGTAAAAGCTTATAAGTTATAACCTAATTTAGGTTAATTATAAATTTGCTAAATTATTCTGACAGTGAGAATGAGTTGGGACTTCGTTCATCAGACTGTTATTGAAGTTCAGTCATCTCTTGGAAGTTTTAAAGGCAAACAGAACCAGTTATATTTTCCTACAATAGAAGAGCACAAAGAGAGAACAGACTTTATACAGAAGGAAATCTCGCTTTGTCTATAATTCACCAGAGTCAGACTTTAAATCCCCTAATTCCATTTTGTACTTGCTTTATGGAAAACTGTTACCATAATACACAGTTTTAACACTGGTATTTCTAATAAGACCATAGTAACCACTGGAAAATCAAAACATGTGTTTTTACAACCATGGTTAGATGTACACTGATGAGCCAAAATATTATGATCACTCAGAGGTGAAGCGAATAACATTGATCACCTCCTAACAAGGCCAAATGTCAAGGTCTGGGTAGATTAGATGGAGAGCGAATAATCAGTTCTCCAAGTCAGCATGTTGAATGCAGGAGAAATGTGCAGGAGTAAAGACCTGAGCGACTTTGATAAGGGCCAAATTGTTATGGCCAACCGACTGGGTCAGAGCATCTCTGAAACGGCAAGTATTGTGAGGTGTTCCCGGTCAGCAGTGGTGAGTACCTACCGACAGTGGTCCGAGGAGGGAAAAACGGGAATGGTTTGACTTGGTGTCGGGTGCCCAAGGCTCATCGATGCAGGAGGACAACAAAGGCTATACCGTCTGGTCTGAACCGACAGAAGGTTTACTGTGGAACAAGTCACAGAAAATGTTAATGATGGTTACATGAGGAATGTGTCACAATACACAGTGCATTGCACCCTGCTGCATATGGGGCAGAGTGCCCATGATGACCCCTGTCCACCATCGAATGTGCCTACAATGGGCATGTGAGCGTCAAAACTGGACCTTGGAGCAGTGGAAGAAGTTCTCCTGGTTCGATGAGTCCCATTTTCTCTTACATCACGTGGACACCTGTGTACGTTTGCACCATTTATCTGGGGAAGTGATGGTGCCAGGAAACATTGTGGGATGATGACAAGCCGGAGGAGGGAGTATGATGCTCTGGGCAATGTTCTGCTTGGAAACCCTGGGTCATGACTGAGTCAGGCCAATAATCGATAGGGGTAGTGATGTTTTGTTCTGAATAAAAGCAAAAGCAGTAGAATGTGAAAGTGGAGATTGATAGACCACATCAGCTGTGGTGCACACAGTAAAGACATAAACATTTCCTCTTGTTTCTCAGATAAGAACATAGATGATGATGATTCCATGGAAGGAGGCCGTTCCTCGTCGTCTTCTAAAGGAGCAGCGTCGGTGCGGCGAACGGGATCCATGCGGCTGCCGAGCTCCGCCTCCAGCACGAAGAGTTCAGGTGAAGAACGCGTCAGCGATGTGTGCATGTGTATGAGATGTGGCAAAACCTGCAAGAGTTTCTTGTTGATTTTTCTCTGAGCAGGTAAAGAAAGCGCAAGTGCTGGTGCCCTTGATGAAGAAGACTTCATTCATGCCTTTGAAGATGTGCCTACAGTACAGGTGAGTCGCACTTTACCTGGGATTACAACAAACTTCCTTCATTGTAAACAAATGTAAAAAGTCAGAGGCAGGTCATACTGGAAGTATCGCAGTTACGCGCGGGGTGGCGGCTGTGGCTCAGGTGGTTTAGCGGGTCGGCCACTAATTGCAGGGTTGGTGATTCGATTCCCGGCCCACATGACTCCACATGCCGGAGTGTCCTTTGCAAGACACTGAACCCCAAGTTGCTCCTAAGTTCCTAGTACCTTACATGGCAGCTGTGCTGTCATTGGTGTGTGTGTGAATGGGAGAATGAGTCACAGTGTAAAGCGCTTTGAAAACCGCTAAGGTTAAAAAAACGTTATATATGTGCAGCCGTTTACCATTTACAGAAAGACACAATGGAAGTAAATGTGGCCATTTTTTTTTTTTACTTTAAAAACACTCACTGTTTCAAAAGTATATCCACAAGACGTTAGAAGTGTTAACATAGTTTAATTTAATGAAGTCACTTACTGACCTTTTCTGTATGAAGTTTTATCCAACATTATAACTTTGTTGTCATGAAGACATAACGCCAGTAAACCCTTCAATACAAGTTAAGCTCAATCGACCACGAGGTGGTTACCCCATGTGACTCTATCCTCCCTAGCAACCGGGCCAATATGGTTGCTTAGATGACCTGGCTGGAGTCACTCAGGGTGATAGTCAGCGTCAATACTCGCTGGCATACCCAGAACCCATATCCCTTTTTTCTTAAAAAAAAATAAAATAAACCAGGGTAAGCCATTGACCGTTTGAAGTTAATTTAGATTTTTATTCATTTTTTTCTATATATTATCTTAACAATTTTTGTAATTTTAACAAGAT
The DNA here is from genome assembly GCF_025860055.1 of Xyrauchen texanus. Classification (NCBI taxonomy): domain Eukaryota; kingdom Metazoa; phylum Chordata; class Actinopteri; order Cypriniformes; family Catostomidae; genus Xyrauchen; species Xyrauchen texanus. The sequence continues at coordinate 30,561,982 of NC_068307.1, forward strand.
GGAATCTTAATTGTGTATCATGTTTGATGAACATCATGTTCCTAATGACGAAAATAATGACTAAAATTAGGGATGCACCGATGGATCGGCCGCTGATATTTATCGGCCAGTTATTGACCAAATAAGACCATCGTCAAATCGGGATATGAAAAACCGATGGTTCATTTATCATTTATTATCAACACACTTTGTAAACAAACGGTGAATTAAAATGCACAATCCAGAAATAATGATTGCAGCAGAATGTAGAAGGTTTGACACTCCTAAGAACAAGTAATATTTCATTTATAATCATTCTCACATTACTGAAGAAAATCTGCCGTTACAGACGTGACAGTTGTGGAAGTGGCACTTACCCATAGGCTACAGGATGAGGTACAACCGTCCAAAACGCTTTGAAAACAGCAAACTTTGACTTCTGAGACATTGTTATGGTATCTATTAAGGCTACATGATTGATTGAATTAAGATTGAAATCACTATATGGTCTCACGTCATTACTGAACCGTCAAAGCTTAAAAATAGACGATCAGCGCTTCATTCAGCGTTGTATGTGCAAGCGGCGCCCTGTAGTGGCATTAATCATCATGCTTTAAAAATAAATCTTCTATTTATCTTTCATTGTGTCATGGGCAACAAATCCAATCCATGTTCAAATGAAATTATTTATTTTAAGAACAATTAAAAGCTTTTGTACCTCTTTGTTCATTATTAAAACAAAACTTCTGAGCAAAACAGTGAACTGTTTACAAATTAAGAGGTAAAATATCGGTATCGGCTAATAGGTTTCCTCTTAAAATCGGGATCGGCTTCGGCCAACAATTTCATATTGGTGCATTTCTCACTAAAACTGATCCAAATATGATCAGGTATAAATTATATCGGCTTTTCCAAAATCCCTAAACCAAAATGATCAACTGTGACTCCTCCTAAAGCTTTAAAGCTATATCCACCAAACTTGGCACAGACCTTCAGACTGTTCTGATTTTGGTTGCTATGGTTTTTCTGCCTGATCGGAATTACGGTTTCCGCTTAGCGGGCGATCAAATCTCTAAAAATATCCCATTGATGGAATGTTCAAACAGACCAAGACTATTCAAACTCCAACTTTCAAAAAAATAAAAGACAAACAAACCCACTCAAGGTAACACAGCTTGCTTACTGTTTGTCTTACTGTAACGTCAGCATAACCATCAAACCTTTAAAGCTAGTTTAAACTATCAGAGAAGTCGTTCTCAACATCAAAGTTTGTCTTGACAACCACTAATGAATGTGGCTGGTGCCCGTTTTGTCGATTCTACAAAAAACTAAACAGATTTGTGTCGGATGTGACTAGAAATCAGAATTTGGGCAGTCAATTAGGACAAAGCCCAGGACACATCAATACTCTCTTATACTATCACCGTCTACGTATGTGTTGTTTGGAGCGTCAATCTGGACGTTCTGTACTGGTCTGAAAGGATTTATATTCGATGGCTGTTCCATTAGAAATCTGGAGAGCTGCCAGTTTCTGATTCGTTCAGGTTTCCATTGAACCCACAATGCATTTTGATGACACTGTTGTCTCCCTCCCTCACAGATCTACTCCGGTCGAGAGCTCGAGGAGTCCATGAATAAAATCGGAGAAATTCTCTCCAGTGACAAACACGACTGGGAGCAGAGAGTGGCAGCAGTGAGTTACATCACAATTGTTATGGAATACAACTGCTTATTACACGGCACTCTGGGATATGCCAACTGAGTATAACTGTATAAGTGACTGTTATCTCAGTCAAGAGTGTTTTCATGTCTCTCGTATCACTCCGTAATCTCCGTCTTCTATTATAATATATAATCATTATGACACAAGACTTGACCTTTGACCCTTGTGCAGTAGTTCATTGATTGGTTTGTTTTTAGTTGAAGAAGGTGCGCTCTCTTCTGTTGGCGGGCGCGGCAGACTACGACGGCTTCTCACAGCATTTGCGGCAACTCGAGGGGCCGTTGAAATTGTCAGCCAAAGATCTGCGCTCGCAGGTTGTGCGAGAGGCCTGTATCACACTGGGGTGAGTGAACGGTGTGTCCGTGTATGTATTAAGACATGACGGAGGTGGTTTTTTTGGAGGTTGCTTCAACTTTAGGCACTTCCATGTGTCAGGGGTTGATATGTATTCAAACATAAAGATTCATAAAAAATTCAAATGTATTTATTTTTATTATATGAAGGTCACATTCAATCTAAATGGGAGTTTTGGGCTAATAACTCAAATATTTATGTTCCTTAAACTTATTTTTCTTAAAGATCTATAGACTTTTTAAGTGTTAATTACTCAAACTATTATGGACAAAATTGAGGCTATGGTGAATACCCATAATGCTTTGCACTAGAATTATTTAATTATGTTTCTTTGGTCATATGAGTGCTTTTAGTTGTTTTTAAAGGGACAGTTCACCCAAAATTGAAAATTCTCTCATCAGTTACTCACCCTCGTGCCATCCTAGATGTGTGTGACTTTCTTTCATCCGCAGAACACACATTTTTAGAAGAATATTCCAGCTCTGTAGGTCCATACAATGCAAGTGAATGGGTGCCAATATTTTAAAGCTCCTTTAAATCCAGGTTTTGGAACAGAGCAATCTGTATTTAATATCTGACGTGTCTCTTCCAGGCATCTGTCATCTGTGTTGGGGAATAAGTTTGATCATGGAGCCGAGAATATCATGCCAACGTTACTAAACCTAGTACCAAACAGCACGAAAGTGATGGCCACATCTGGAGTGGCAGCGATCCGTCTTATTATACGAGTATGTTCAAACACACACACACATCTCATATTACCCATTTGTGATGCACATTGCACTGTGTGAGTGTTGTGTTGAATTTGGAACGGCATGCATGATCAATACCATTGATTTGAACGTTATTTACATCTCTGTCGGCTCTTTTGGACAGTCATGGAAAGCTTTTTTGGAATTGTGGGTTTGACACACATAGTTCTCTATTCCTGATGTTTAATGATGGGGATGTCCGTGTAATTTGCCAATTATAAAGTGTGTCTTGATATCATGTGTACAGTATATTAGTGTGGTCACAGCATTGTGTTTGTCTTTATTAAAGCACACACACTACTCCCGACTGATCCCAATCATGACCAGCAACTGCACGTCTAAATCTGTGGCCATCAGACGGTGAGGAAAACACACACATCTGAATTAACCCGATCCTCTCCGATCACAGACATCATCATTTCATCAGTAATGTTTTCTGTGTCTTGCAGCCGCTGTTTTGAGTTTTTAGATCTGTTGCTTCAAGAGTTGCAGACGAATTCTTTGGACAGGTAAGAATCTTGCTTCTTTAACCCTCATGTTGTGTTCCCGTCATTTGCACCCTGACAACTTTAATTTGTTGTTGATTGGAATAAAAGTAATTGACTTTGTTCACATATGGTAATTGAAAACACAAAAAAAAGAAAATTGGACCATTTTTCTTTAAATATTTTTGGTTTTATTACACTTTGTGACACTTGTTGTGTTCCCGGTCAAAAATGACCGGCCATTGAAAACTAATGAATTAGATTACAAAATACAGAAATACGAAGTGTTCAGGAGCATCACAATGAACACATATGTGGATGTGTGTTTGCACACACAAAGTCCTCGGACATGTACACACTCACAACACACAAACACAACACACACACAACACATACACACTCACAACACACACACAACACACACAACACATACACACTCACAACACACACTCACAACACACACACACACAACACATACACACTTACAACACACACAACACATACACACTCACAACACACACTCACAACACACACACACACAACACATACACACTCACAACACACACACACAACACACACAACACATACACACTCACAACACACACTCACAACACACACACACACAACACATGCACATTCACAACACACACAACACACACACACACAACACATACACACTCACAACACATACACAACACACACACACACACACAACACATACACAACACATGCACACTCACAACACACACACACACAACACATACACACTCACAACACACACACACACAACACATACACACTCACAACACACAAACACACAACACATACACACTCACAACACACAACACACACACACAACACACACACACAACACACACACAACACATACACACACACAACACACACACACGCAACACACACACACAACACACACACTTACAACATACACACACACATTCACAACACATAAACACACTCACACACACACACAACACGTTCATTCACGCACATACACACACACACACACACAACACACACACACAACACATTCGCTCACACACATACACACACACACACACAACACACACAACACATACACACTCACAACACACACACACAACACATACACACAGACACACAACACAGACCCACAACACACACAACACATACACAACACATGCACACTCACAACACACACAACACACACACACAGACACACAACACAGACCCACAACACACACAACACATACACAACACATGCACACTCACAACACACACAACACACACACACAACACATACACACTAACAACACACACACACACACAACACATACACACTCACCACACACACACACACACACAACACATACACACTCACAACACACAACACATACACACACACAACACATACACACTCACAACACACACACACACAACATATACACACTCACAACACACACACACAACACATACACACAAACACACAACACACACACACGCAACACACACAACACACACACTTACAACATATACACACACATTCACAACACATACACACACTCACACACACACACACACACACAACACATTCACACACACACACACAACAAATTCACTCACACACATACACACACAACACACACACACACACAACACATACACAACACATTCACACTCACAACACACACACACAACACATACACACAGACACACAACACAGACCCACAACACACACACACACACATGCAACACACACACACACAACACACACACTTACAACATACACACACACATTCACAACACATACACATACACACACTCACACACACACACAACACATTCATTCACGCACATACACACACACACACACACACACACACACACACACACACACACACACACACACACAACACATTCACTCACACACATGCACACATACACACACAACACACAACACATTCATTCACGCACATACACACACACACACACACACACACACAACACATACACACACACACACACACACACACACACACACACACACAACACATTCACTCACACACATGCACACATACACACACAACACACAACACACACAGTCGGAATTCCCAAGAGAGGTTTTAGTTTACACGTCCCATCGAGATGAGATAAGTGCACAAAGCTTTTTAACAATGATACACACACAATCGTACAGATTAGTAATGTTACTAATATTGCCACACATGTTCAGTACACTGCAGTGGAATTAATACCAGCTGTTGCCATGGCAATGCCTTCGATATCACCTTCAACAGCATTTTGTTTCCCTGGTTAATGGATCCAGAATCCGGTTTTGAGAGGTCTGCTGGGACAGCCAATTCATTGATTTGGGATCGTGTTCTGCTGTGGCGGAGCTTTGGCAGACAGGTTAAATGGACGCTGTATGGCTGTTGCAGTAAACGTTGTATTATGTTCTTTCGTCTACAGGCATGTGACTGTTCTCATGGAAACGATTAAGAAAGGAGTTCATGATGCCGATTCGGAAGCAAGATCCGTTGCAAGAAAGTGAGTGATTTCTGTATTTTATTCGGTGCTGTATAATAAAAACAAACATTCCGTACATAATTCATACGGGCACGTGGGCATTGGGACACAAATATATGACGTTATATATATATATAACTTTTGGGTGATACCAATTGCAAAGCATAATTGTTGTGGCGATAACTGATATTCAGCCCCAGACTTAATTCTGTTCTCATTTTTGGGATCAACATGTTGCTTTAGACATGGTAATGGTCTTATGGTGCATTCACATACAACGCGAAGAAAATGTTTGCCTCGCATTGCTCGCGCGAGTTTGACCGCTGGATTATAAACGTGTGTTTAAACTCGCGTTCTCGCGAGTAACGCGAACCCGCGAGTATTCCGGAAAAGGACAGGAGGAGGGCCTTCTACGATAGTAAAGTACAACCAATAGCTGGAATCAAGTAGTCACGCATATTTTCAGAACTTACCAGGTAGCCCAACTTCCTCGCTCACTTACAATTCGCATCTTTGCATTGATTTTGTATGTAATTGCACAGCGTGAAACGCTCGCTTCGCTTTGTATGTGAACGCACCATTAAAGAGAGGTAAAAGTACTACCAATAACCCGTTAACCTATATGCAGGTCGAGACTGAATCTGCAGTTTGTTTTAGAAATGTATGAAACGATGATGAATGTACGTTGCTCTTATTAGTAGCTGAACATTTTGGAATTTTATAGGAACTTTTTGAACAACAGTCAAGAAATGACGGTTAACTGTTTAGTAGTTTTGAATCCAAGCACAGGAAAAATGAGCCCGTACAGATTTTGCTCTTATATTTGCATTAACTTTAATGCATTTGATCATTTCATTCTAGATGTTACTGGGGTTTTCACGCACACTTCAGAAAAGAGGCGGAGCAGCTCTTTCAGGCGCTGGAACTGAACTATCAGAAAGCGCTTCAGTCTCATCTGAAGGGTTCGGACAGTATCATGTCACTGCCGCAGTCCGATCGCTCGTCCTCAAGCTCACAAGAGAGTTTAAAGTGAGAAAACCTGTTTATTATTGCTTTATTAATCACTCTGTAGTGTGCTAATGAGTTTCCACACTTGAATCGTTGTTTCTTTTATCACTCTTTTGTAGTCGTCCACTGTCAGCTAAAACGCCAGTCGGGAGCAACTTGAGCAGGAGTAAGAACATTTTGTCTGTCTTATAAAGAAACTGATGTGTTAAATAAGCAGTATAAGAGCATCTTTATATGTAGTGAGTTAAATGCTGTATGTCACAGGAGGTATTTTTCATTTACAATCAAAGCAAGTGTTCCCAAACGTTTAAAACAAGCTGCTAAAGAAAAAGTACCCCTTTTTCTCCCAATTTGGAATGCCCAATTCCCCCTATTAGTAGGCCCTCGTGGTAAGGCGGTTACTCGCCTCAATCCGGGTGGTGGAGGACAAGTCTCAGTTGTCTCCGCTTCTGAGACCGTCAATCCGCGCATCTGATCACGTGACTCATTGTGCATGACACCTCGGAGACTCACAGCATGTGGAGGCTCATGCTACTCTCCACGATACACACACAACTCACCACACGCCCCATTGAGTCGCAAGCTCAAATCCAGGGCGTGCTGAGTGACTCCAGTCAGGATTCCTAGGCAACCAAATTGGCCCGGTTGCTAGGGTGGGTAGAGTCACATGGGGTAACCTCCTCGTGGGCGCTATAAAGTTGTTCCTGCTCTCGGTGGGGCGTGTGGCGAGTTGTGCATGGATGCCACGGAGAATAGTGTGAAGCCTCCACACGCGCAACGTCTCCACGGTAACGCGCTCAACAATTCACGTGATAAGTTGCGCGGATTGACGGTCTCAGACGTGGAGGTATCTGAGATTTGTCCTCCACCACCCGGATTGAGGAGAGTCACTACGCCACCACGAGGACTTGGAGCGCATTGGGATTTGGGCATTCCAAATTGAGGAGAAAAGGGGAGAAAATCCCCCCCAAAAAATATCACATGGTTCTCTCTTTCTCAGCTAAAGCCGGGAGTTCTCGCGTGTCGTCCACGCCGGGCTCACTGCAACGATCGCGCAGTGACATCGACGTCAACGCTGCAGCCAGTGCCAAGTCACGAATGCCCACAGTACCCGCCGCTGCCCCCTTCAGCTCTGCCGCAGCATTGCCGCCCGGATCCTACGCCTCACTAGGTAAAACAAACATACAGAAATAAAGGGAAAGAAATTAGAGAGATGGAGAGCAGATGGGTGGAGGAGGTAAATGAGAGAAAGTCTTCTGAAGTCACATGATAGCTTTGATTGACAAAACGAATCGTCTGAACATCTTTCCTTCCCGTCGCCTCTCACATGCAATGATGCTAATGTCTGTTATTCACTTCCTCTATTTGTATTTGCTCAAAGATGCCACTGATAATGTGGAGGGTAAGATGTGTGTGTGAGTCTATAAGTATATTTATTTGAGGTTTGTGTCTCATAGACTCTCTCTCTGTTGTCTTCTGTTGTACTGTATACTGTTATACAGTTATACTGTATATAATGTTATAAATATTGTCAGTCGAGTGCTTCTTTGTTAGCTGTTCGCATGGACTGTTAGTGCTGTAAAGTTTCAGATAGTTAAGATTCTTTAATCTGTAGGTTTGACTGGAATATCTGTATTTGAGCATCAAATCTTTGTAAATCTCCAGAAATAATTGTAATATTGTATTTATCTTACATATAGAATCTTGCTATGATGTAAACATTTAAAGCTTGTATGCATCAAGCATGTTGTAGTAATCAGCAGAAGCGGTTAGTTCGTGTTTAACACGTTAATTAGCATGAATGTCTCTTTAAGAATGTTGACAGCATTTTTGTTCACAGTCTCAGTTTTGGCTTGTCGAGTATCAGTAAGTTGTTGTGTGTTCATACCATTTAATGCTGTTTTATGCATGAAAGTGTCTCTTTGGATTTAAAGGATAATAATATTTAGTAGCATTACATTTTTCTTGATTTCAATCATTTCTGAAATAATTTTTGTTTTTGTCAGTTCTAGTTATTGATTCTTAGTTTCCATGTTTTGCGTCTGTCTGCAGGCCGTGTGCGCACAAGACGACAGAGTTCAGAGACTGCTGCTGGGGGCGGAGCCTCTGTGACAGACAGCAGAGGGAGGAGCCGAGCCAAAATTGTGTCCCAATCACAACGTGAGTTTGCAAATGACATCATGCTGTTCATTAGAATTGTTACATACAGGATTTATATAAATAAATGATGTCATTTACGGCAATAAAGTATCCATCTTCACCAGAGAAACAGCACAGATATTGCATATTAAAGGGAAAGGTCACTAAAATCAGAACATTCTAACATTCGTTCTTATGCATTACACAAAGGAGATGTTTTATCGAATATTGCGGGCCGTCTTGTCAATACAATGGCAGTTTATTGTGACTCACTTTATCCCTTTAAGCTCTGAAGGTGTTTTTAAAGATTTTTTCTTTCTAAAATTAAAGACTTATAACATGAAAAAAAACGAACAAAACAAAACCAAGGAGGGTCAAGTGTTTGTTATCATTGTAAAGAAAACGTTTCACATTTTTTTAGTGATATAGATTATGATTTATTCTGAGACTCTCAGCCTAATAAACTGCTGGAATTTTTTTAAGCCAAAACTTTTTCTTTTTTTAAAATAAAACATTATATTGTAACATATTGCTTTGCTTTCTTTCCTAAGATGGAATGAAATAAATTTTGACAAGAAAAGAAGTATATATAGTGTCAAATTTCTGCACTTTTAAAATCTGTGATTAATCGCAGCTAACTACAAAAAAATATACGATTAATCGCAGCTAACTACAAAACATATACGATTAATCACAACAAACTAGAAAACATATGCAATTAATCGCAACTAACTACAAAAACACATGCAATTAATCACAACCAACTACAAAACACATGCGATTAATCACAACCAACGACAAAAACGTGCGCGGGTAATCGCGACAGACCACAAAAACGTACGCAGTTAATCGCGACTGACCACGCAAACATATGAGATCAATCGCAACCGACTGCAAAAACATGTGATTAATCGCAATTAACTGCAAAAACATTCGAGATTAATCGCAACTAGCTGCAAAAAGCGTATGCGATTGATCGCAACTAACTATAAAAGCATGCGATTAATCACACCTAACTACAAAACATATGTGATTAATCGCAACCAACTGCAAAATCATATGCGGGTAATCGCAAGCAACTGGGAAAACATATACGATTAATCGCGACTAACTAAAAACATATGCGATTAATCGCGACAAGCCAGGAACACATGCACTTAATCGCAACTAACTACAAAAACCATATGTGATTAATCGCAACTAACTACAAAAACATACGTGATTAATCGCAACTAACTACAAAAACACATGTGATTAATCGCAACCAACTACAAAAACATATGCGGTTAATCGCAGCTAACTACAAAAATATATACGGTTAATTGCAGCTAACAACAAAAACATATACGATTAATCGCAGCTAACTACAAAAACATATACGAGTAATTGCAGCTAACTACAAAAACATATACGAGTAATTGCAGCTAACTACAAAAACATATACGATTAATCGCAGCTAACTACAAAAACATATACGATTAATCGCAGCCAACCACAAAGCATATACGATTAATCGCAACTAACTACAAAAACAATATGCGATTAATCGCAACTAACTACAAAAACATATGTGATTAATCGCAACTAACTACAAAAACATATGCGATTAATCGCAACCAACTACAAAAACATATGCGGTTAATCGCAGCTAACTACAAAAAAAATATGGTTAATGCAGCTAACAACAAAAACATATACGATTAATAGCAGCTAACTACAAAACATATATGATTAATCACAGCTAACCACAAAAACATATACGATTAATCGCAGCTAACTACAAAACATATACAATTAATCGCAGCTAACCAACATAAACATATACGATTAATCGCAGCTAACTACAAAACATATACGATTAATCGCAGCCAACTACAAAAACATATACGATTAATCGCAACTAACTACAAAAACAATATGCGATTAATCGCAACTAACTACAAAAACATATGTGATTAATCGCAACCAACTACAAAAACATATGCGATTAATCGCAACCAACTACAAAAACATATGCGGTTAATCGCAGCTAACTACAAAAAAAATATGGTTAATGCAGCTAACAACAAAAACATATACGATTAATCGCAGCTAACTACAAAAACATATACGAGTAATTGCAGCTAACTACAAAAACATATACGATTAATTGCAGCTAACTACAAAAACATATACGATTAATCGCAGCTAACTACAAAAACATATACGATTAATCGCAGCGAACTACAAAAACATATACGATTAATCGCAGCGAACTACAAAAACACATATGATTAATCGCAGCAAACGACAAAAACATATACGATTAATCGCAGCTAACTACAAAACATACGATTAATCGCAGCTAACTAAAAAACATGTACGATTAATCGCAACCAACTACAAAAACATATACGATTAATTGCAGCTAACTACAAAAACATATACGATTAATCGCAGCTAACTACAAAAACATATACGATTAATCGCAGCCAACTGCAAAAACATATACGATTAATCGCAACCAACTACAAAAACAATATGCGATTAATCGCAACTAACTACAAAAACATATGTGATTAATCGCAACTAACTACAAAAACATATGCGATTAATCGCAACCAACTACAAAAACATATGCGGTTAATCGCAGCTAACTACAAAAAAAATATGGTTAATGCAGCTAACAACAAAAACATATACGATTAATCGCAGCTAACTACAAAACATATATGATTAATCACAGCTAACCACAAAAACATATACGATTAATCGCAGCTAACTACAAAAACATACGAGTAATTGCAGCTAACTACAAAAACATATACGATTAATTGCAGCTAACTACAAAAACATATACGATTAATTGCAGCTAACTACAAAAACATATACGATTAATCGCAGTTAACTACAAAAACATATACGATTAATCGCAGCGAACTACAAAAACATATACGATTAATCGCAGCGAACTACAAAAACACATATGATTAATCGCAGCAAACGACAAAAACATATACGATTAATCGCAGCTAACTACAAAACATAAGATTAATCGCAGCTAACTAAAAAACATGTACGATTAATTGCAGCTAACTACAAAAACATACGATTAATTGCAGCTAACTACAAAAACATACGCTTAACCGCAGCCAACTACAAAACATATATGATTAATCACAGCTAACTACAAAAACATATACGATTAATCGCAGCTAACTACAAAACATATACAATTAATCGCAGCTAATCACAAAAACATATACGATTAATCGCAGCTAACTACAAAACATATACGATTAATCGCAGCTAACTAAAAAAACATGTACGATTAATTGCAGCTAACTACAAAAACATATACAATTAATCGCAGCTAACTACAAAAACATGTACGATTAATTGCAGCTAACTACAAAAACATATACGATTAATTGCAGCTAACTACAAAAACATGTACGATTAATTGCAGCTAACTACAAAAACATATACGATTAATTGCAGCTAACAACAAAAACATATACGATTAATCGCAGCCAACTACAAAACATATATGATTAATCGCAGCTAACTACAAAATATATACGATTAATCGCAGCTAACTAAAAAAACATGTACGATTAATCGCAGCTAACTGCAAAAACATGTACGATTAATTGCAGCTAACAACAAAAACATATACGATTAATCGCAGCTAACTACAAAAACACATACGATTAATCACGATTAAAAAACATTTATTGACTAACAGCTCTTATTTTAACGTTTACTGATCAGCCACATTCATTTCCATTTTAAGTGCCATGCTGTAACCCAGAATTTGTATTTTTATTTGTAATTTTTTTTAAAGAAAAGGAGAGACTGGTCGAAATACATTTTGATGGTAATCAATATTATTACCCAAATGCTGTCGGGTTTGGGTTCTTTTTTAGCTTTAAAACGAGTCACTATCCACTGCTTTTGTATTAAAAAGACAGACGCGATATTCATTAACATCGAAACATACAGCTTTGGAACGACAAGAGGGTGAGTAAATGATGACATGAATTTCATTTTTGGTTGAACTATCCCTTTAAAACGTGAGCAATATCAGTGGCTGGTGATACAGTAGCATTATACTCACATGTTTTTGAAGCTGTAGACTGCATGTTAATATTCAATAAGATACAGTATGAATATCAAGCACATCTCTCTTCCTGTTCTGTGTCATTAACATCAGCATGCTTTACAGTCACTGGTTTACATTCTGATATCATGGTGTGTCCAGTGCATGGACTCATGGGTAACGTAGTTTCATAAATCTTTCACTGTTTGGCATCAAGGATCCAGATCGGCTAATCAAGCGGGGGGTAAAACTCACGGTACGCATTAAAACACATGGATTCACATCTGCATGTTTCCCATAATGAAAGATTGGATGTGTTCAGAATAGCATACAGGCATACTACTCTTACGATCTCTACAGTGTGTACTATGTATAATATGACCAAGTACATTTAATAAATAATAATTATATTACAAGTGACATTTCCCTTGATTTTTCAAGCATGCTCTTCACTGTCACTCGGTTAACAAGGACACTCACTTTTGAAAAACTTTATTAGGGGTAAATTGTTTGGTGTGGTGGAAAAGTTGTAATTTTGAAAAATTTATAGAAATAATTTTGACACAATAAATATTTAAATGGTTTCTGTTTATTTCACCTTTTTTACATGATCATAGTTTTAATCATGTAATAATTGGTATTTTTATAATGTATTTTCATAGTTTAATATTGAAAGTCTGGGTCTTAGATAAAACAGGTAAATCTACACATAAAAGGCCTTTAAAAAAGTGCCAAAAATAAATGATGAAGGCCTTGATCAAGGCATGAAGTTTCCAAGTCTGTTTTAATGAGACCTTCATGGAGGGGCAAGAAAAAGTATGTGAACCCTTTGGAATTTCCTACATTTATGTATAAATTTGTCTTAAAGTCTGGTTTATCTTCATCTAAGTTACAATAATGAACAAACACAACCTGTTTAACTAATAACACATTATTGTATTGTTCTTGTACATTCTGAACACATCGTTAAAAATTCAAGAAGTGGCCGTTAGTTATTCATCTGTTCACAGTGAGACAAACTGTCAATAAATGGAGAAGATTAAGTACTATAGGTACTCTCTCTAGAAGTGGCCGTTAGATATTCATCTGTTCACAGTGAGACAAACTGTCAATAAATGGAGAAGATTAAGTACTATAGGTACTCTCTCTAGAAGTGGCCGTTAGATATTCATCTGTTCACAGTGAGACAAACTGTCTATAAATGGAGATGATTTAGTACTATAGGTATTCTCTCTAGAAGTGGCCGTTAGATATTCATCTGTCCACAGTGAGACAAACTGTCTATAAATGGAGATGATTAAGTACTATAGGTACTCTCACTAGAAGTGGCCGTTAGATATTCATCTGTTCACAGTGAGACAAACTGTCTATAAATGGAGATGATTAAGTACTATATGTACTCTCTCTAGAAGTGGCCGTTAGATATTCATCTGTTCACAGTGAGACAAACTGTCAATAAATGGAGATGATTAAGTACTATAGGTACTCTCTCTAGAAGTGGCCGTTAGATATTCATCTGTTCACAGTGAGACAAACTGTCTATAAATGGAGATGATTTAGTACTATAGGTACTCTCTCTAGAAGTGGCCGTTAGATATTCATCTGTTCACAGTGAGACAAACTGTCAATAAATGGAGATGATTTAGTACTATAGGTACTCTCTCTAGAAGTGGCCGTTAGATATTCATCTGTCCACAGTTAGACAAACTGTCTATAAATGGAGATGATTTAGTACTATAGGTACTCTCTCTAGAAGTGGCCGTTAGATATTCATCTGTTCACAGTGAGACAAACTGTCAATAAATGGAGATGATTAAGTACTATAGGTACTCTCTCTAGAAGTGGCCAGTTAGATATTCATCTGTCCACAGTGAGACAAACTGTCTATAAATGGAGATGATTTAGTACTATAGGTACTCTCTCAGAAGTGGCCGTTAGATATTCATCTGTTCACAGTGAGACAAACTGTCTATAAATGGAGATGATTTAGTACTATAGGTACTCTCTCTAGAAGTGGCCGTTAGATATTCATCTGTTCACAGTGAGACAAACTGTCAATAAATGGAGATGATTTAGTACTATAGGTACTCTCTCTAGAAGTGGCCGTTAGATATTCATCTGTCCACAGTTAGACAAACTGTCTATAAATGGAGATGATTTAGTACTATAGGTACTCTCTCTAGAAGTGGCCGTTAGATATTCATCTGTTCACAGTGAGACAAACTGTCAATAAATGGAGATGATTAAGTACTATAGGTACTCTCTCTAGAAGTGGCCGTTAGATATTCATCTGTTCACAGTGAGACAAACTGTCTATAAATGGAGATGATTTAGTACTATAGGTACTCTCTCTAGAAGTGGCCGTTAGATATTCATCTGTTCACAGTGAGACAAACTGTCTATAAATGGAGATGATTTAGTACTATAGGTACTCTCTCTAGAAGTGGCCATTAGATATTCATCTGTTCACAGTGAGACAAACTGTCTATAAATGGAGATGATTAAGTACTATAGGTACTCTCTCTAGAAGTGGCCGTTAGATATTCATCTGTTCACAGTGAGACAAACTGTCTATAAATGGAGATGATTAAGTACTATAGGTACTCTCTCTAGAAGTGGCCGTTAGATATTCATCTGTTCACAGTGAGACAAACTGTCTATAAATGGAGATGATTAAGTACTATAGGTACTCTCACTAGAAGTGGCCGTTAGATATTCATCTGTCCACAGTTAGACAAACTGTCTATAAATGGAGATGATTTAGTACTATAGGTACTCTCACTAGAAGTGGCCGTTAGATATTCATCTGTTCACAGTTAGACAAACTGTCTATAAATGTAGATGATTAAGTACTATAGGTACTCTCTCTAGAAGTGGCCGTTAGATATTCATCTGTTCACAGTTAGACAAACTGTCTATAAATGGAGATGATTTAGTACTATAGGTACTCTCTCTAGAAGTGGCCGTTAGATATTCATCTGTCCACAGTGAGACAAACTGTCTATAAATGGAGATGATTTAGTACTATAGGTACTCTCTCTAGAAGTGGCCGTTAGATATTCATCTGTTCACAGTGAGACAAACTGTCTATAAATGGAGATGATTTAGTACTATAGGTACTCTCTCTAGAAGTGGCCGTTAGATATTCATCTGTTCACAGTGAGACAAACTGTCAATTAATGGAGATGATTTAGTACTATAGGTACTCTCTCTAGAAGTGGCCGTTAGATATTCATCTGTCCACAGTTAGACAAACTGTCTATAAATGGAGATGATTTAGTACTATAGGTACTCTCTCTAGAAGTGGCCGTTAGATATTCATCTGTTCACAGTGAGACAAACTGTCAATAAATGGAGATGATTAAGTACTATAGGTACTCTCTCTAGAAGTGGCCGTTAGATATTCATCTGTTCACAGTGAGACAAACTGTCTATAAATGGAGATGATTAAGTACTATAGGTACTCTCTCTAGAAGTGGCCGTTAGATATTCATCTGTTCACAGTGAGACAAACTGTCTATAAATGGAGATGATTTAGTACTATAGGTACTCTCTCTAGAAGTGGCCGTTAGATATTCATCTGTTCACAGTGAGACAAACTGTCAATAAATGGAGATGATTTAGTACTATAGGTACTCTCTCTAGAAGTGGCCGTTAGATATTCATCTGTCCACAGTTAGACAAACTGTCTATAAATGGAGATGATTTAGTACTATAGGTACTCTCTCTAGAAGTGGCCGTTAGATATTCATCTGTTCAAAGTGAGACAAACTGTCAATAAATGGAGATGATTAAGTACTATAGGTACTCTCTCTAGAAGTGGCCGTTAGATATTCATCTGTCCACAGTGAGACAAACTGTCTATAAATGGAGATGATTTAGTACTATAGGTACTCTCTCTAGAAGTGGCCGTTAGATATTCATCTGTCCACAGTTAGACAAACTGTCTATAAATGGAGATGATTTAGTACTATAGGTACTCTCTCTAGAAGTGGCCGTTAGATATTCATCTGTCCACAGTTAGACAAACTGTCTATAAATGGAGATGATTTAGTACTATAGGTACTCTCTCTAGAAGTGGCCGTTAGATATTCATCTGTTCACAGTGAGACAAACTGTCAATAAATGGAGATGATTAAGTACTATAGGTACTCTCTCTAGAAGTGGCCGTTAGATATTCATCTGTCCACAGTGAGACAAACTGTCTATAAATGGAGATGATTTAGTACTATAGGTACTCTCTCTAGAAGTGGCCGTTAGATATTCATCTGTTCACAGTGAGACAAACTGTCTATAAATGGAGATGATTTAGTACTATAGGTACTCTCTCTAGAAGTGGCCGTTAGATATTCATCTGTTCACAGTGAGACAGACTGTCTATAAATGGAGATGATTTAGTACTATAGGTACTCTCTCTAGAAGTGGCCGTTAGATATTCATCTGTTCACAGTGAGACAAACTGTCAATAAATGGAGATGATTTAGTACTATAGGTACTCTCTCTAGAAGTGGCCGTTAGATATTCATCTGTTCACAGTGAGACAAACTGTCTATAAATGGAGATGATTAAGTACTATAGGTACTCTCTCTAGAAGTGGCCGTTAGATATTCATCTGTTCACAGTGAGACAAACTGTCTATAAATGGAGATGATTTAGTACTATAGGTACTCTCTCTAGAAGTGGCCGTTAGATATTCATCTGTCCACAGTTAGACAAACTGTCTATAAATGTAGATGATTAAGTACTATAGGTACTCTCTCTAGAAGTGGCCGTTAGATATTCATCTGTTCACAGTTAGACAAACTGTCTATAAATGGAGATGATTTAGTACTATAGGTACTCTCTCTAGAAGTGGCCGTTAGATATTCATCTGTCCACAGTGAGACAAACTGTCTATAAATGGAGATGATTTAGTACTATAGGTACTCTCTCTAGAAGTGGCTGTTAGATATTCATCTGTCAACAGTTAGACAAACTGTCTATAAATGGAAATGATTTAGTACTATAGGTACTCTCTCTAGAAGTGGCCGTTAGATATTCATCTGTCAACAGTTAGACAAACTGTCTATAAATGGAGATGATTTAGTACTATAGGTACTCTCTCTAGAAGTGGCCGTTAGATATTCATCTGTTCACAGTTAGACAAACTGTCTATAAATGGAAATGATTTAGTACTATAGGTACTCTCTCTAGAAGTGGCCGTTAGATATTCATCTGTCAACAGTTAGACAAACTGTCTATAAATGGAGATGATTTAGTACTATAGGTACTCTCTCTAGAAGTGGCCGTTAGATATTCATCTGTCCACAGTTAGACAAACTGTCTATAAATGGAGATGATTTAGTACTATAGGTACTCTCTCTAGAAGTGGCCGTTAGATATTCATCTGTTCACAGTTTGACAAACTGTCTATAAATGGAGATGATTTAGTACTATAGGTACTCTCTCTAGAAGTGGCCGTTAGATATTCAATTGTCCACAGTTAGACAAACTGTCTATAAATGGAGATGATTAAGTACTATAGGTACTCTCACTAGAAGTGGCCGTTAGATATTCATCTGTCCACAGTTAGACAAACTGTCTATAAATGGAGGTGATTTAGTGCTATAGGTACTCTCACTAGAAGTGGCCGTCCAGTCAAGACGACTCAAAGGGAACACCGCGGAATGATCAATGAGGTAAAGAAGAACACAAGAGTGACATATGAAGATTTGAAGGAATCACTGGAACTGGTTAACATCTCTGTTCATGAGTCTACTGTACAGAAAACATTAAACAGATATGGTGTTCATTGCAGGACATCATGAATGAAGCCACTTCTTTCCAACAAAAACATTGCTGCACACCTGAAGTTATTATATTATGAAAATATTTTGTAGACTGGTGAAACTACGGTTTAATTTTTTGGGAAGAACATGCAGCTCTACATATGGCATGAAAACATCATCCCAGCGGTGAAGTACGGTGGAGGAGCATCATGATTTGGGGCTGCGTTGCTGCTTCGGGGTCTGGAACGCTTGAAATCATCGAGGAAAAAATGAATTTCCAAGATTATCAAGATATCCGACAGGATAATGTCAGGGTGTCTGTGTGCCAGCTGAAGCTCAGTAGAAGTTGGGTGATGCAGCAGGACAATGACCCTAAACATAGAAGTAAATCCACTACAGAAAAAGAAAATCCATCTTTTGGAGTCCAGATCTTAACCCAATAGAGATGCTGTGGAATGACCTCAAGAGAGACGTTCATACCAGATATCCCAAGAATATGTCTGATCTGAATTAGTTCTGTGAGGAAGATTGGTCTAATATTTCTTCTGAATGTTCCGATACCGGAAACACTTGATTGAGTTTATTGATGCCAAAAGAGGATCAACCAGTTATTATATCCAAGTGTTCACTTACTTTTTCCACAGCACTGTGAATGTTTAATGGGATGTATTCAGTAAAGACATGAAAGATAATAATTGTTTGTGTGTTGTTCGCTTAAGCACATTGTGTTTGTCTATACTCGTGACTTTTATGAAGATCAGATCACATTTTATGACCAATTAATGCAGAAAACCAGCTGATTCCAAAGGGTGCACATACTTTTTCTTGCCATATATAACAATATTTTTTTTTTGTATCTGTTCATTTGAAGAATAATAAACCCTGTGCAATGAAAGTGATCAAACATGAAGAAACATTCATATACTGAGCAGTATATATTCTGAACCACCGTGAAAGTGCTTCATGACCTGTCCAGCAACCAAACCTTTATTGTTGTTTGTCATTGTTGTGTTTCAGTGTTCAGTCATGCATTTATTAATAGTGTGTTGAAGCCATTGTTTCTTTGTATTTGTGTTCACTGCATGTGCTATCAGCCTGTGATTTATTACAGATACTGTATATTTACTTTGGCATTGACATTATTATTTATCAGGTATCTTTTAACTGTGTGTGTTGTAGCTGGCAGTCGGTCTAGCTCACCTGGGAAGCTGTTGGCTCATTCTTATGGAAGAACTCCTCGCATCCCTGGATCCAATGGAAAGGCATCAGATAAACGCAGCAAAATTCCCTGGAGTCACGGCTGCAGTCGAGAGACCAGCCCGACCTGCAGCAGAGAGGGTAAAACACATAATACATATAAATCAATGTACACTATAGTATGCACTTATAGTACACTAGAAGAAGTCTGCACGGACATTAAGTCCATACTGTGTGCCGTGTGACCGTTTAATTTGAAGCCCGAACCCTGAAATTGCTCCCTCTCTTATAATTTCTTCTCCAAGAAGCAAGTACATTTGTTACAGTATGCTGTATGTTATTTAAGGAAGATTGATAACAGTATAGTAACAGTAAACATACACAGTTTTAACGGGCAACTGTGGTAATAAACCGCTGTGTGCATTTTCCATTTCCCTTTTTGATTTGCAACCAGTAGCACCTAATAAACATGCAAAAGAAAAAAAAAACTTTATAGAGCTAATTGTTTCCTAATATTGATGTCCACATACGTGGACAGCGGGACTACGCTGTGACATTTTAAATAACACTAAGCTATAGAAAGTCCTGTTTTTTTCATCTAACATGTTGAGTGATCCAAACATCATCTGCAGCTGAAACTGAACTTTAAATAGGAAGTTTGGATTGAACGCACTTAACTGCATAGAGAGCTTTAGGATGCTCCCTTGCTCCCTATGTAGTGAATGACTTAACATCCAGTGTGCTGTCTGTCTGCACTGGTCTCAGAACAGTTATATAGAGCTATAGGATGCTCCCTTGCTCCTTGTGTAGTGAATGACTTAACCTCCAGTGTGCTGTCTGTCTGCACTGGTCTCAGAACAGTTATATAGAGCTATAGGATGCTCCCTTGCTCCTTGTGTAGTGAATGACTTAACCTCCAGTGTGCTGTCTGTCTGCACTGGTCTCAGAACAGTTATAGGAGAGCTATAGGATGCTCCCTTGCTCCCTGTGTAGTGAATGACTTAACCTCCAGTGTGCTGTCTGTCTGCACTGATCTCAGAACAGTTATATAGAGCTATAGGATGCTCCCTTGCTCCCTGTGTAGTGAATGACTTAACCTCCAGTGTGCTGTCTGTCTGCACTGGTCTCAGAACAGTTATAGAGAGCTATAGGATGCTCCCTTGCTCCCTATGTAGTGAATGACTTAACCTCCAGTGTGCTGTCTGTCTGCACTGGTCTCAGAACAGTTATATAGAGCTATAGGATGCACCCTTGCTCCTTGTGTAGTGAATGACTTAACCTCCAGTGTGCTGTCTGTCTGCACTGGTCTCAGAACAGTTATAGAGAGCTATAGGATGCTCCCTTGCTCCCTGTGTAGTGAATGACTTAACCTCCAGTGTGCTGTCTGTCTGCACTGGTCTCAGACCAGTTTGAAATGCATGTTATTTTCATCCTAATCCATATAAATCCTCTGAAAGACACATTTTCCAGTTTTTGGATGAACTTATTGATTCTCAGAGTGATAATTCACAATAAATATAATTTTGAGGAAACGCAGAGCTGGTTTCCACGTATGTGGACATCATGTTTATCAGCCCGCCAATGTGCGAAAAATAAACAGATTTTTTAAAGTGGCATATCAAACGAAACTAGAGATGCTACTCTTTACAGCCAAACAGGTTACAATGAAAAAAACCTAAAGGGATATCTTATCAGAGGCACTTTTCTCTGCTCTGCACCCACTGGAGCTCTTCAAGGATATCGACCGCATGCTGTTGTGTCACATGACTCGGTGCGGCAGAAGTTTAACCCTTTAGATGACAGTGTAGCGTCTTGCGAACAGGATTCAGTCGGTTTAAATGTATTGTTTAAAAGTAATGCTTTGCGTATTGTGAAGCCAAACTGCAACGTCCACACAATTGGACATGGGGTCTCACGAGGTGAAATGTAGATTATATTATCAAAATATGTATAATAATAGATTGATCTGATTGGTCCGCTCCTTCATGACGATTAAAAAGATATGTGAGGTAGCGTCGCATTTTCTCCTTCATTGTTTAAGATCTCTGCATCATCTCACGTTGTATTTGGGCTTGTTTTAATTGGGAACATCTGTTGTTTTTATATTCTGTTTATGTTTCATGAAGTTACAAGCGAAATGCAACAAAGGCCACAGCAGCGTTATTAATTCATTTGATATTTTATTTTTCCCAGCGTGGAGCATCAAAGAATGGAAAAATATGTATTTATTAATATTTAAGTGACTCAAGATATGTATCTCTTCAGTATGTATCATAAATAATATGTGCCACCTCGTTGTCCACTGTGTAGAGGCTACGGCGTAGATTCAACACTGAAGTCTAAATCTTTACTTTCAGTTCTTCTATTTTACCATTTAAACATCCTGATTGAATCACACCTCACCTTCTGAGCTCCTTTAAACTCTAATCCTCTGTGCTGACTCAATCCTGCTGTCATATTCTACCTGCACGTCTTTCCCTCTGTTCTGCCCTGTTACTGTACTGCTGTGTGTGTGTGTGTGTGTGTGTGTGTGTGTGTGTGTGTGTGTGTGTGTCAGTGAGGGGCAGTCGTATCCCGAGGCCCAGTATGAGCCAGGGTTGTAGTCGTGATACGAGTCGTGAGAGCAGCAGAGACACTAGTCCGGCTCGAGGGTTCAGTCCGCTCGGTAAGACACCCAACATCACACACACTGGATGTCTGTTGGGTTTAACAGCTGCTGTTTAGTTGTTTGTGTTTAAAGGGTTCATATCACAATTTTTTTGAGAGCCACTTACAGTATAATGTAAGTGAGCCTTACAATAAATCAGTCCGCCCTCACAATAAAAGCAACACACCCTTTGCATGTGAAAAGAGTAACAGCGTGTTGCTGCGCTCACACACAGGCTGCGGGTTTGCTGTCTGGTTCGACCAACAGCAAAGCTGCATGACATTGTGACACATTCATCTAAAATGTGCCCCTCAAACTATTCAGAACTGAACTGATCAGGGATCTGCAGAGCTGTAGGTGCTACACACAGTCAGGAACAGCACAAGGTTTGGCGAACATTCCCTCATTTTACACTTATTGTCAGTTCTTCTGGTGGGAATAATTGTATTTATCTTGCTTCCTCATTATTACCTCACCGGCCAAATATCTGATCACGCAAAAGGCACTATTGAAGTGTAAATATTGATGTATTCATCACCTGTTGTCAAAGAGTTGTGCATGTTTAGAACGAGTCTCTTTTTTAACTACTGAAAAAAATACATTTCTCGTGATATGATCCCTTTAATTCGCTTTTATCGAAGCATTTCTCTTTCACCTTTTATTTCTCCTGCAACTCTAAAATCTGACCTCTTCATTTCATATATTTCATTCCTAAATGAACCTCTGTGCACTATATCTCCAAATATTTCAGTCTTTAAGAGGTACACATTTTAGTTGCTTTGTGTAATCTTTCAATAGTGCACATGTTACAAATTCAGAATAAATGTGAAATATTTCATTCTAAATAATCAACAAAATTATTTTTAATTGTTTTAAACTTAGCAAAGTTGTGCATATTTAAATAAATCTTACTGAAACCATTTGTTCAATCTTACTTTGCAAGGAATCATTTTTTGGAGTGTTTTATGAGCTAAAAGAAAAGTATTCTTGTATATGTATAAAATGTACTTTTGTTTAACTAAATGTAAAGTTTTGCTTCTGGAATGTGTGTCACATGCCTCCTGATTATTCCCAGCATCCCACAGACACTCGCGGTCCACTAGCGCACTGACGAGTGACAGCCTGCAGACAGGTGACTAGCATGTCATCTGGGTCACGGCACCATATCTCAGTTACCAGATTATTCAACAGGCCTCATATTAAACTGTTTAGAAATGCAGATACCGGTCACATCCAGGACTAGTGCAGGTCTCAAGAGAATGATGTGTGTATAACACACACACGGTGGTGCCAGACGCACAAGCACAGTTCCCCACAGAACCCTTGAGCTGTTTAACAGTGTAACAATACGGCTCATTAGTCCTGGATGTCAACTGGAAACATTTTTCCACTGTGTTTATTTTGTAACTTTTGATTCATGTCAGAATGTTTGTTTTTTATTGTTGTGCATTTTTTTGGCCTTCGTGTTTCAGTTGAAAAATTGTTTTTTGGCATTGCTTAACCTTTTTTAACTGATTAGGATTTCAGTTTTATTGTTTTGAATTGTGTTGTTGTGCTTGATACATTTATGTTGAGTTTCTTGTCATTATATTCCTTTATTTTTTTCATTTATTTAGATTATTGATTGATTGCATTGTTTGTTTATGGCATGTTGTCAAATGCATTTAATTAGCATTTACACAGGGTAGTTTGGTGTGTGAT
The DNA here is from genome assembly GCF_025860055.1 of Xyrauchen texanus. Taxonomy (NCBI): domain Eukaryota; kingdom Metazoa; phylum Chordata; class Actinopteri; order Cypriniformes; family Catostomidae; genus Xyrauchen; species Xyrauchen texanus. The sequence goes on from NC_068307.1 coordinate 30,586,339, forward strand.
AATTAATTAGATGCATGTTACGACTTCACAAGTAATGTACTAATCTTCTCTATCTCTCAGATCAGTTTGGTCTGATTCATCACGCTCGTATCTCGGCGTCTGTTAATGCCATGCGGATCTTGAACACGGGCACAGAGGTAGAAGCTGCTGTAGCAGACGCTCTGGTGAGATTCATCACCATTTATTCATACACTTGTACATACACACATGCTCAGTCCTGAGATACTTCACAAACAAACAAATATTCAGTTCTGAAAAGTGTTAATTGTTGCACATTTTCTGTGTTTACTATATGCAAATTGTTGAACTAATGGGTTAATCAGATAAAATATCAATGGAATAATAATATTAATAATAATACATTATATTTGTATAGCACCTTTCATTGATCAAGTGCAGCTCAAAGTGAGTAAGTGCATTTAAATAAAGTATTAAAAAATTATAACAAAATATCAAAGCTAAATAATGGTACCATATAATATATAAATCATTTAAGCAAAAATTGAGTAAAACATTAATTTAGACAAAAATAAAATAAAAGTCATTTTTTACATGTAAAAAAAAAATAAATAAATAAACACCTACCAGTAAAAATTAGCACCCAACATGTATTCAATATTTATGATTTTATATATATATATATTTTCATTAAAATACATTTTATTCTTGTTCAGGGTTCCGATACATCCTGGAAAACTTGAAATATTGCAGTGCAGTTTTCCAGTCATGGAAAATTAGTAAAATACCTAAATGTCCTTGAAAATATTTTAGTATAATTAAACTTTTTGACTGTGTGGCCTACATGGTTTTTCTTACATGTACAAAAACAAGGTAACGATTGGGACTTGGGATAGGTGTCAAATACACAAATAAGTATCGTTTTGTCACTTGCAGCAGCTGCACATTGTCAGTGTCAGCAGAGGACTGTCATGAATGAAGCCCTGTCACGTACAGTACATTCTCTGCTCATCGGATTTTTTCGTTCTACCACAGCTGCTGTGTTTTACGATGTAAACATTGGACAATAGGCGACGGGCAGACTGCTGATTTATTTGAAAATGAGTTCACAACCCGAGGTGTTTTTGTAGTGATGCGGCTATTATACCTCGGGATGTGAACTCATTTTTAATAATTGAATGATTCGAGTCGGCTTATATCACAGTTACCACGTTAGACCCAATGATTTACACGATGTGGAAAACTCGGCCGGAATTGCTGAATCCAGTCATAAAAATGGAGCCATAAAACTCAGAATGTCTCAAAATTTGACATAATTGGGACTAAATAGAATGTTTGAATGCACAAATAATCAAATGATAACTGTGATGTATGTCTTAGTGTGATTATTAAACACTGAGGCTGCAATTTAATTAAATAAATATATAATCTGCATGTGCTGCACACTTCTAAATGAATTTCTGTAATGAATTCAGAAAACAAAATAACCATTCAATAACCACAATATACATAATGATATTATCAACTCTTGTGCGTTTTTGCTTAAATATTACACCTGCTGTTCAAATAAAATGTCCTGGGAATGCTCTGGAAAATGCCTTGAAAAGAGCGGGAACCCTATTGTTGATCCTATTGTCATTATATGAAAATGCAATGTGTGTAATCTGGCTCAACATTGCTCAAATGTCCAGAATACTAGACAACACATTTTCACTTCTATTTTGTTGTAATAGTAAAATAAATGTTTGCCATTTCTTGTTTCTTATTTTAGAGTATCATTCTATAAAGAAAATGTACAGTATGTTTATTTCAGTGTGTATTTCATATAAATGGGATTATTTGGTGGAAAAAATATACTTTTGACACATTCTACAAAGTGCGGAGTATCATGTTATTATTTCTAATCTAACCCCCCCCCCCCCCAATAAATCCCCATTATATTCATATTATTTGTGCTTGTCTTTTCTTCTCTCGATGTGTTTGTGTGACCTCATCAGCTGTTAGGCGACTCCAGGAATAAGGTAGTTATTATTTATTCACATTAGACTGTGCCACTTTTCAAAATCATTATTTCACTTGATCTATTCGATTTATTACTGATATCTGTGAGATTCCAGTCAAACTCTATACATGGGTGAATCTGCGTGCATGGTTTTATAATCTCAATAATAAAATAAAAACGTTATTATTTGGATGATGTCATGATATCATTTATTCCTCCTCTGTTGTAGCCGAGGCCGATGCGCCGCCGTTATGAGTCTCCTGGCATGTACTCTGATGATGATGCCAACAGTGACGCGTCCAGCGCGTGTTCAGACCGCTCTTATGGAGGGATCCCGCATTACCTGCGTCAGACGGAGGACGTGGCTGAAGTTCTGAATCATTGCGCCAGCTCCAACTGGTCTGAGCGGAAGGAAGGGCTGTTGGGACTCCAGAACCTTCTGAAGAGCCAAAGAGTCCTCAGGTAACAAGATACTGAGTTCTGCAAGCATTGTCAATAAGTATTACACTCACTTAAAGGATTATTAGGAACACCTGTTCAATTTCTCATTAATGCAATTATCTAATCAACCAATCACATGGCAGTTGCTTCAATGCATTTAGGGGTGTGGTCCTGGTCAAGACAATGTCCTGAACTCCAAACTGAATGTCAGAATGGGAAAGAAAGGTGATTTAAGCAATTTTGAGCGTGGCATGGTTGTTGGTGCCAGACGGGCCGGTCTGAGTATTTCACAATCTGCTCAGTTACTGGGATTTTCACGCACAACCATTTCTAGGGTTTACAAAGAATGGTGTGAAAAGGAAAAACATCCAGTATGCGGCAGTCCTGTGGGCTGAAAATGCCTTGTTCATGCTAGAGGTCAGAGGAGAATGGGCCGACTGATTCAAACTGATAGAAGAGCAACTTTGCCTGAAATAACCACTCGTTACAACCGAGGTATGCAGCAAAGCATTTGTGAAGCCACAACACACACAACCTTGAGGCGGATGGGCTACAACAGCAGAAGACCCCACCGGGTACCACTCATCTCCACTACAAATAGGAAAAAGAGGCTACAATTTGCAAGAGCTCACCAAAATTGGACAGTTGAAGACTGGAAAAATGTTGCCTGGTCTGATGAGTCTCGATTTCTGTTGAGACATTCAGATGGTAGAGTCAGAATTTGGCGTAAACAGAACGAGAACATGGATCCATCATGCCTTGTTACCACTGTGCAGGCTGGTGGTGGTGGTGTAATGGTGTGGGGGATGTTTTCTTGGCACACTTCAGGCCCCTTAGTGCCAATTGGGGATCGTTTAAATGCCACGGCCTACCTGAGCATTGTTTCTGACCATGTCCATCCCTTTATGGCCACCATGTACCCATCCTCTGATGGCTACTTCCAGCAGGATAATGCACCATGTCACAAAGCTCGAATCATTTCAAATTGGTTTCTTGAACATGACAATGAGTTCACTGTACTAAAATGTCCCCCACAGTCACCAGATCTCAACCCAATAGAGCATCTTTGGGATGTGGTGGAACGGAGCTTCGTGCCCTGGATGTGCATCCCACAAATCTCCATCAACTGCAAGATGCTATCCTATCAATATGGGCCAACATTTCTAAAGAATGCTTTCAGCACCTTGTTGAATCAATGCCACGTAGAATTAAGGCAGTTCTGAAGGCGAAAGGGGGTCAAACACAGTATTAGTATGGTGTGCCTAATAATCCTTTAGGTGAGTGTATATTACTATATACTGTAATAATATTTAGTTGTTAATATTAATTAGGGGCCAAGCACCAAAGGTTGTGTGGCATCTATTGTATCTGTTGATTTTCTTATTTGTATTCTTCTGGCCGGGGGTCAATGGCAGCCCAATGAACTGTACATAGGAAAATTATGACATTTGGCACACTGATAGGGGTATGTATGAATAGCCCTCTGAAAATGTTGGGGTCTCTAGGACAAACTCTATAGCACCAGCACCAGTTCAAATATTATTATTTGTTTTGCGCTAATCTTTTGAACCGTTTGTCCTAGAAACCAAATACTTTTTGTCTGAATACACTGCTCGTGCAGATTGAAAAGCAACCCTTACATTAAAGAGACCCCTTCTGTTCCCCGAGAACGTGGCAGGATGTTTTGTCCACCAGGGGCTGGAGGACTACCTCCAATCCGCCCGGGGAGGCGCGGCTGTCGTCCACTAGAGGGTGGAGGAGTGGCCGAGGACAAAGCTACGGCGTATCGGAGAACCGGCAAGTTCCTCTCTCTCTCCCACTGCTGCTCCGCGTTGGCCTTTTCCCTCTCTTTTAAATTTTACAGTGTTTTTTGGGGGGTACTACACTGGTACAGGAAGTAACATATTTTAATTATTTTTGTTTCCCTCGTGATTTTACACACCCGGTCCCATATCAGGCTAATCAAGCCTCCGAGAGGGATAAAGGCTGACTGTGGCTGGTGGTGTGATAGAGAGAGAGATCGTTTACGGGCAGCTGACCGTCATGTGTGTGTTTGTCTTTTGTTTAAGTTTTTCATTAAAGTATTATTTATATTGTCAAGCCGGTTCTCGCCTCCTCCTTTCCATTGTTCCCTTTACAGCATCATTGACATCATGTCCTGAGAATACCCGAGCAGTTTGGAGACAAAGCCACCTACATTTCAATGATAACCCACACTTGAGTGCTGACTCTGAACTCAGCATGTGTCTTTGGCATGATTGAGATGTGTCAATTTATTGGCACAGTGTGTAAGTCACTGGTCTATTAATCTAAAGGTCACGGGTTCAAGTCATGCAGTTACATTTCTGTAGTTCTGGAGATTTTTGATGTGCTTAGTGAATGGTTGCTGGGCATTTCCCCAATCAAATTTTGATGTTCTTCTTTGTTGAAAAGTTCAATGAATACGAAGTTGATCATGGTGACTGCTATGCTTGGCTGTGATTACTCTTAGCTTGGTGTGTCCCTTTGATGACTGTTAATGTTGTGGCTATGTGGTGCAGTGGTTTGTGCATTTCCTGCAAAATGTAAAGGTGTAGGTTTGAATCCATCTTGGGGCAACGTGTAATCTGAAGTGTGTTTGCTCTGTATGTCATGTGAACTCTGTTCCTTGGGTTGTGCTTAGTGTTGTGAAATGGTTGGTGCCATGTTGGTGCTTGGCCCCTCAATTGCTGCTTGCAGCTACAATATTAAATGTGATATTATTATACATAATATAATAATCTATAAAATGCAGTAATTATATTAACAGATATATAATTTGTATTTTGCATTACAATAATGCTAATTTACGTGACCGCTGTCTCTGTTACAGTCGTGTAGAGTTGAAGAGACTCTGTGAAATCTTCACCAGAATGTTTGCAGACCCACACAGCAAGGTGAGATTATAAAACCAGCGATTTCATCAAAATATGTGATATTTGTGCATGTTTATGGCATCTAATGCTAATGATTTGTTTGTGTTTCATGTTCTTGTGTTGGTTTGGACTGTTACATCAGAGAGTAAGTGTTTAAACCTCAAACAAATACCACAAATAAAATATCTGTAGAAATACTTACCGAAAGTATATTTCCAGGAGTGTGTACACACTAATGTGTGTGTGTTTGATGTCAGGTGTTCAGTATGTTCCTGGAGACGCTGGTGGATTTCATCATGATACACAGAGAAGAGCTTCAGGATTGGTTGTTTGTGTTGCTCACACAGCTGCTGAAGAAAATGGGGGCCGAACTTTTGGGGTCCGTTCAGGCCAAAGTTCAGCGGGCCCTAGATGTTACTAGGTCTGAACCGGCTTCTCCAACCTAAACAAACTTTACCAATGACAGGAGTTTAGTTTGTGATATAAACAGTTCAAGAGTTTACTTCATTTGATTCTACGAAGTCTTGAGTTTTTGCCGTGTAGCAAACATCTGATTGTTTGTCCTTTTTGTGTCTTTCACAGGGATTCGTTTCCGTACGATCAGCAGTTTAACATCCTGATGAGATTTATTGTTGATCAAACGCAGACTCCAAACCTCAAGGTTGGTCACGTCTTTATTTTCTCCTTTGCGAGCTGAACGAGCTTTAGATCCGTTATGACTGTGTCACGCCAACCTTTTATTTGATCGCCAATCGCCTTAAAATTACCAATAACTTCTGAATAACTAAATATTAACATTTATGTGTTTGTTTGTTTGTTTTGTTTTTGTACATATGACAAAGAAATTATTTCATTGTTGTTTCCTTTGTATATTTGCAGCAATCGTTCATGTAAATTTGACTTTTGAAAAAAACTATTTTGTGGTATTTCCAATTGATTTTAAACTGATAAAGATATTCCCAAACTGTCATAACTGATCTTACACATTCTTACCAATCAAATGCGTGCAGGTGAAGGTGGCGATCCTGAAGTACATTGAGTCTTTGTCCAGACAGATGGATCCATCCGACTTCATTAATTCGAGCGAGACTCGATTGGCTGTTTCTCGAATCATCACATGGACGACAGAACCAAAGAGCTCAGATGTTAGAAAGGTCAGTGAGTTTTACTGACAGGTTTGGTGTGATATTTCTCATGAATCAAAGCATTTTATTAATTCATCTTTCTCCCAAAGAATTTGACAGTGAGGTCAGGCTTTTCCAGGAAATAATGCTAGTGTTCGGCAGGAGAGGTGTACAGACATTTTTCAGAACCGGACTGCGTTTCCACTGACTTGAGAGTCGAGCGATGATGTAACTGACTACGTCCAACAAAAAAACATGGCGCATCGTTATGTTTGATTACATTTTTTAATAGTAGTTTTGAGAACTTGTTTTAACATCCAAATTATATTTGTGAATTATATTTGCATATGCTAAATATTTATAATACGTGATAATGGGAATGTTTTGTTAGGTGTTTTTAATTTGTAGTTTTGAAACTTGGTGAGGACATCGCAAAGATAATACATGCACTGATATTTAAATGGCCGTTCAGTTCTTTAGGGCTGTCTAGTGTTGTCACTATTGTTAGTTGAAAATTGTATAATATTGAGTTTCTGTTTTTCTACCAATGCCAAGTTTTTATTTTTAGTCCAGTTAACGACAATATTTCCATTTTGTTCCAGGTTTAATACGTTTTAAGCAGGGCCGGCGCTACCTATAGGCGAACTAGGCAGTTGCCTAGGGCCTCGGCCTTGGAGGCGGGGCCTCCAAAACATACACATGCTTATCCACCAATCAAGAGCAGCAAAATACTATGCTGTTTGTCCATTGGATATAACAATTGTCATTCACCTGTAGTTAAACCAATTAATATCACCGTTTACATGCGAGTCACTCCCAACCTCTGAATTTATGAATAAAGAGATTGTATATGAATAAAATCCAACTTTTCTGCAAATTTATCTGATGGCGCCGAAGCGAACTCATCCTTAAGGAGCTGCTAAGCGTAAGGCTAAGCAGGCATGCAAAGAAAGTGCAGCTCGTGATTCAGGTATCATCTATTTTTGAGTGATTGTAATGTATTGTAAAAAATAAACTGATTCTAACGATCAGCGTCATTTTGAGATAGATCATTTGACGGTTATTTCCAGTTCAAAAGAGCGCGAGCACCGTTGATGGACTGAATTCGCTTCTGACACTTTGAATCCGAGCGTATGTAGCTACAATGCAGACTTTTGTTAGAAAAAGAAATACGTTCTAAATGAACCGTCCGAAAGAGTCTGATTCGTGGAAATGAATCGGACTTCCAGTCACTGTTGGAGAGATAGAGGCGTATTCATGATTAACTGTTAAACTGAATCTTACAAAGGAGTCGATTCTCCTCGATGGAATCGATTACAACCTGTGGAATAGAATCTTGATTCCTAACGCCTCTGAATCAAGGAATCGATTGTTTTAGAATCGATGTCCAACCCTAGTCAGGAGCTGACTCGCAAAATACTACAGAAAAAGTAAAGTTTGTCAGTCAAAGAGCAAACGCACTATACTAAAGCATTGTTTATTATGTTTTAAAACAGTCTGTATATCTTCTAAAACGCAGATGTTTAGCCAACATTAACTGCTCTAGTCTATCATAATAGACTATAGACCATAATAGACTCAAACAAATAAGCAGAGCCATAAATCCTGTTGGGTTTATGGCTCTAAGAGACCTTTTTGTACATGTTGACGTGTTAAATATGCCTACCAATTTTCTTACATGTAGGTGAAATGTGGCATGAGGACTGCTTTTTTTTTTTAAGTTGTAGGTGGCACTATCAAGCCATTTTGCCACAATTAATTCTAAAACCAGTATCAGATGTACATTTTGAGACGTGCAAAGTTTCATGAGTTTTCGAGCACGTTTAGGCCTCAAAAATGTGACTCGTTCATATCGAACTTTGTCAGGCCGCCACGGACACGGCCTTCAACGAAAACTCAAAAGCTTCACAATTTAACATCACCAAGACCTTTAGATTAAGACTGACTAAAGGACTGAGGAGTTTGTTAAAGTACAAGACCTGGAATTGGCTGTTGCCAGTAGGTGGCGCTATGCCTCTAAATGAATATTGGCACGTAAATGTGTTCAGGCCGGAACTATTCTCAAACATGTGAAGTTTGGGGCAGATTGGACATTGTATGTATGAGTTATAACAACTTCCTGTTTCATGGCAAAACATCAACATTTGTCAGATTGTCACGGCCACACCATGCAGCGAAAACTCAAAAGATTCGCAATTTAGTATCGCCTTTAGATTACAATAACCAAATATGAAGTAGATCTGATGAAATCTCTAGAAGGAGTTAAAGTACGAGGCCTGGAAATGGCAAAAACGGAGCAAAATTGAAGAGAATAATAAAAATGTCTGACTTCCTGTTGAGTTTAGGACAAGGGTTCAAGAGACCTTTTTGTAGGTATTGGCATGTTACACATGTGTACCAATTTTCGTACACGTAGCTGAAACATAGCGTAAAGCGCACATTGTTGAAAGTTTGTAGGTGGCGCTATCGAGCCATTTTGCCACACCTAATCATGAAACCCATATCAGTTTTGCCACTACTGATGCGTGTGCAAAGTTTCATGAGTTTTCGAGTATGTTTAGACCCTCAAAAATGCGATTCATTTGGGAAAATAATAATAAAACGCCTTAGAGAACAAATGGGTCCTCACACCATCGTTGCTCGCAAAAGCAAAATCGTGGTTACAGGAAGGCACTTACAGTGGAAGTGAATGGGTGAATCCATAAACGTTCAAATTAGTGCTGTCAGTGTTACACAGATAAGGTAAGTCAGCAATTGTATCACATTCAATTCATGTTAACATGTTTAATGTTTACGTTTGTGGCTATACTTTTGAAACTGTAGGTATTGTAAAATGCACTGACCCCATTCACTTCCATTGTAAGTGCTTCACTGTAACCCAGATGTATTTAATTAAAATGAGGGACGAGTTGAAATAATTTTTAGAGGTAATCAACATTTTGCAAAAAATGCTGTCAATTAAACATACATTTTATTAAACCTGGAACATTCCTCTAACACTGCTCGACACACTGTTGGTGGGAAACGTGCATGAACAGCTTATACAGGAAGTGTTCTGATGTGTCTCGTACTCGCCGTCAGAGCCTCCACAGCTGGGTGAATGAGGAGGGGTCGGGCAGGAGCTCGACTGTGGCCTCCCTGCCAGGGGGAAGTGACGTGGAGGAGAGATGTAAGCAGGTAGTGACCCCCGAACCTTGACCTTTAACCTATGACCTCTACGCATGGTCATTCAGAGGTCATCTGCTACACTGTTTTGGGCTTTTCTAACACTGCTGATGCCAGAAATAAGGAACATAGTTGGAATTTCGATCTGTCCTTCACAAAATCAGGGTGGTTTTGAAGTTTGAACACATTCTCAATCAATCAGCATGTCAACTTGATTTCTCTGCCACTAACACTTTTTTCTGCATTGCATATCAGACAGATTTTATGGCAAATTCCTGTCGCGTTATTCTAACGTGTTCTAACGTGGATTTTTATGATCACTGCTGGATAGGAGACATGGTTCTGTACAAAATGTTTAAAAACTTACGTAGGATGTGCTATCAGGCATCTAGAGCGCAACAGTCTGGTTCCAGAAGTAAAAATCACATTCATTTTCTCCATAGGTGAATTGATTTGTTTTCCGATAACTTATAAATCTTTAAAGACAGACCTACCGTGAGCTCTGAGGTTGTTAATCAATGGTATATACTTCTGTTGAAGCCATAAAAAGGGGGTGGTCCTGGGTAGCTCAGTGATTATTGACGCTAATCACGAGTTCGAATCCAGGGTGTGCTGAGTGATTCCAGCCAGGTCTCCTAAGCAACCAAATTGGTCCGGTTGCTAGGGAGGGTAGAGTTACATAGGGTAACCTCATCGTGGTCACTATAATGTGGTTCTCGCTCTCGGTGGGGCGTGTGGTGAGTTGTGTGTGGATGCCGCAGAAGAATAGCGTGAAGCCTCCACATGCGCTACGTCTCCTCGGTAACGTGCTCAACAAGTCACGTGATAAGATGCGCGGATTGACGGTCCCAGATGCGGAGGCAACTGAGGTACATCCTCCGCCACCTGGATTGAGGCGAGTTCCTACGCCACCACTTAGAGTGCATTAGCAATTGGGCATTCAAATTGGGGAGAAAAGGGGAGAATATCCTGATTAAAAATTGTGGTGAAGAACTACACTACCCATGATCCTGAAGAGAACGATCCACCAATCAGAGAATCACGGTGAACAATGTGCGCCAAAAGAGCTGGGCAGCTCCACGTGCACGTGACTTAATTACCGGTTGCGCTTTTAAAACGCAGCTGGTATTAATTTGCAACATCGCTGTGTAAATGAAATGATCGTTGTTGATATTAAAACGTACTGAAAGATAAATGACATAAGCGAAGAAAAAATATAAGTAGTGTACTTTACAAACAAATATTCTATCAGATCTAATATTTAAAAGATTGTTTCCCTTTTTGGGTGAAAGGTAATTCTATTTTACAGAGAAAATGAGGCTTTGACTTGAGAAGACCTGACAACATTTGCGGTAAATAAGGGAACATAGTGAGCAAAGGTGCTCCCTGGTTTTTACAGTGCATTCTGGGAAATTTTAGGGGGGTATGATTTAGCAAATGGGATAGCCCTAGAAATGGCTGACTCACTGATCAGTGTCCGGACTACTAGGGAGCTGATTGAGACGCATCCTTATTTTTAATTCGGTTACGTTATTCGCAATGCTTCATGGGATTGTAGTTCATTGATGGTAAGTACACAGTCTTGTAACTTTGTCTTTTTGTCCAATTTTCAAACACTTTTTTTCCCCTTCAAATCATAGTTTGTAATGTTGTGATTCCCCTCAGAGCTGGTTGGTTTGTTCCATGAATTACAACTCTTTTATGAAGGATTTTAGGAAATGCCTATGGAACAAATGAATGGGGAAAAAGACTTCCGGAACCAAGATGGCTGAAAAAGCAGATGGACACTGTTGCGTTCTATTGTAAATGTTAATGCATTGTGATTAAAATAACAACTTTACATTAGACAGTCAGTTTTACCTTCTATAAATGAAGATTGATTTCTTGTTTACTTTTCATAATTAAAGGAAAAAATGTTTTTGTAGGCAGCACAGATGGTTTTGATCGCCCTGTTTGAGCTGAACACACCAGAATTCACCATGTTGTTGGGCGCCCTTCCCAAAACCTTCCAGGATGGAGCTACAAAACTTCTACACAACCATCTAAAGAACAACAGTAACGCCACTGCAGTGGTACAGACATCCAGTATACACTATAAATTTAAAGTTTAGACACACTTGACTGAGTATATGTTTCTTAAAAACCTTTTCATACAAAAAAAGACCCGCTAGTGTACAGGAGATATACAGCCCGAAAAAAACCCATAGCCTTCCATTGAAACAGTCCCCACTCATATATAGCGATCAGGATATTATAGAGACCCGGGCCAGTAAGCAACCTTCAAGCAACCACCTAGAAACGCCCTTGTAACCACCCAAAACACCCTGAATATATATAAACAAGTCTCGTAAAAATTTTCATAATTACTTGTTGTGGAGAATCCAAATACATTTTGACCAAATACAAAATTCAGATTAGTTTGACACTCATTTTAACTCTTAAATGGGTTAAAATTGACCGGAATATAACATGAGCGTTAAATGCTTGAAAATAGTGATTAAATGTCATTCAATTTAAAAATGTATTTACTTTTTTGAATCATCATTTCCAATTATTCCATTTGTTTTATGTCGTAGTTTTGTCTTTATTATTATTCTAATATGTGGAAAATAGTAATGATAGTAAATAATAGTACAGAATAAGTAGGTGTGTCCAAACTTTTGTACTCAAAACACTAGATTTTTATTGTAATATGTCAGTATGCAATACTCGCTAACATTATTTTATCACGATTAATCACATAATTGTTTCTTCTTAACCGCGATTAATCACAGATTATGAAAGTGCTGAAATTTGACTTTAAATATACTTATTATTCCATCTAAAGAAAACAAAAAATATGGAACAATATAATGCTTTATTAACATTTTTCATCTTCCACAGTATAAAGATAGAAATGCTCTAAAATAGCACTAATTTTTGTTCAATCTCAGGTATCTCCCAGCAGTACAGTTGGACGAACGCCCCCGAGACATCCCGTTACCCGGACGAGCCCCCTGGCATCACCGACTACCGGTTCTCGTGGCGGACTTTCACCCAGGTACAACATCTCACTGCAAACACGGCTGTATTCTCACCTCAGAATACACAAGATTACACACAACACTTTAACATTACACCGCACCCGCAGAAATCCACAGATATGAGCAGAATTGGAGCGCCTGTCATTCACATTGCACGTTTGTTTATTAAACATTTAAGCTAAACTGATAATACTTTCAGCTACCAGTAAGATTGTCATACTCTCAGCTCCGGTTATCACAGTTTACTATGTTTCTATCCATTCTGCACATTAACACCCAAAAGTTGATTCCATCTGGGTCTGGACGTAACTGGTGATTGGTGCGTGCCAAATGCATCAGCCAATCACAGGCTCTCGTTGTCTTTAGCACCAAAAGACAAAAGCAATACGGTGCTGTAGTGATTCTGATCTTGTGGGTCTTCCGTCTCAGAGCGCATTATACTGTAATACACTTTGCTTTAATAACTAATGCAAATGCAAATGATGATGAAACTGTTTAGTTAGCGTTTCTGCATGATCTTAACCAATAAGCTTTTGCACTAACAATGTGTCACGGCATGCAAGATTAATCCATGTATGAATTACTTAAAGTATACTGCTCAAGTAGTCATTTGACACAAGAGTCTGTTTTGTGGGCTTTGGAAGAGAGTATTAAGATTACATGTCCCTGATGGAAAATCTATTTTGAGTGTCCTGAACAGGTGTGACGTGGCAAGAGTTCAGGGAAAATGTTGCAGGAAGCAACACAAACAGCCCATCAAAACAATTTACAGCTATGTGGAACAGATTGACGAGGCATGAATAGGATCCTAGCGAGCAACAAAATGTCACTTTGCGCTGGTTTACGTGAATCTGACGGAAACATGTCCAGGTCATAATCCACCCCAAAATCAAAAGAAAGAATTGTATTTATTTAAAAACATTTGTGTGCATTGTGACATTATTTTCATGTCAATAATGCATATTTCGCTCCCATTTCATATTGATGTAATTTATAATTTTATAGTCTTTTTTTTGTTTTGTTATTATCTTAGATTCTCAATACTGTAATCCAGCATTTGCTGTTACTGTATTAAAATAAAAAAACTGCATTAGCGTACATAAAATCTAAGAGAACCATTATGTAGAAATATCCTATTACGAATTTGGTGGAAAAAAAATTGCGTAAATATCATTATATTAATTGTCTATTATAGTACTTAATAGTCAATTATAGAACGGTACAAAAAAAAGACCTAAACATTTTCTTAATGCAAAATCAAATTCATTATTTCTTTCTTTTGATATTGGGTTGAAATCTGATTGGTTCTTGACAGGTTTCGTGGGTTTCACCCAGTTCGGTCGTGGTGTAAATCAAAGCTTTCAGGGCTTAAGTTTGAGTTCTAGCCACTTTCACTGTTTCCTCTTTCCTTTCTTTCTTCCTCCACTTTGTCTCTGCACCTCTCTCTCTCTTTCTCGGTTCAGTCGTTTATGGGGGTGGAGCTCAAAGTCTTCTTCTCCCCTCACTCCCCCCCACCCCGGCCCTGCCGCGCCCTCTCTTCGGGCTCTTCGGAGGGCATACTCGCCCAGGTAACACACCTCGGCGGGGTGTTAAGATCTTACATCGTCTCTACATAAGAGAAGAAATACCTTTTTTTAGTAGTCAGACAATCAAATGCATTGCATGGCATATTATTAAAGAAATGTTCCGGGCTCAAAACAAGTTAAACTTTTTAAACAGCATCCTTGACATGTGATCAATGACCATAGAAAATCACTTCGCGTTTATAGTAACGCACTTAAAATGGAAGACTTAACGATGGTATACGCTTTTGTTGAAGCCACCAGTCTGCATTATTTCAACCATGTTTAATAGTGGAATTCCTGGTTAAGAACTACACTTCCCATGATCCTGAAGAGAAACAATCCACCAATCACAGGATCGCAGCCAACAAAGCACGCCAACAGTGCTCTGCAGGCACCGCCCATTCCCATTATCCCTACACTATCAAACTACTTAAATATTTTGCAATAAAATTTAAATATATTGTTCCTATACTTATAATCAACAACTTTAAATCAATAGTTTTATATTTTCCACCATTTTTTTCCCCGATTTACGTCATTCGCAATGCTAGGATTGTAGTTCATTCCCTCCTGAAAGACGTTTAAGGCGCGGTCACTTTTACCATCGCATGGCGAAATTCCATGGACAAAGAAGGCATGATATTGAGCATGTGAAAAACAAGCAAAAACATATACGTATACTGCCAAGTTGGCTGGTTTTGGGTGGTTACAAGGGCATTTCTAGATGGTTGCATACTGGCCCGGGTCTCTATAATATCCTGATCGCTTGATATGTGTAGGGAATATTTCAATGGAAGGCTATGTTTTTTTTTTGTTGCTAATTTTACGTGCTGTATGTCTACTGTACTCTAGTGGGTCTTTTTTGACCCCCCAAAAATGGTTGTTTGGTATTTTCTCCATGTCAATGGAGAAAATTAAAAACTATTTATCAAAAGGTTTTTAAGAAACATAAACTCTGGCACTGTTTTACATCTGTAACACATAACCAGAAGTTGCTCCACTTAGAAAAGTAGTTCCACCTTTTCAAAAACTTTACTGTTTAAATAATAAATGGGTTTTTACTAGAGCTGTGAAAGTTAACACGTTAACGCATGCAATTAATTTATAATGTTTAATGCGTTAATTTATCTTAATTGCATTTACCGTTACTAAAGCATAATTTAACAGCATAAACTCTTGTACACCGATGCACACTTCACAACACATACAGACACACACGCATACACACACACACACACACACACACACACACATACACACACACACAACAGCGCTTCCCTGTCAGTGTATATGATGGAGAAAGGACCTCTTAATGCTATATGCTGTAAAAAACAAGCCCAGACTTGTGATAAAATTATTTGTCAGCCTAATTAACACATTTGAATTACCACAGAAGCACGTCAAGTCTTAACTATCACCAAAACACAGAATGAGACGTTTGTCTTCAGGCACTTTTCATGTGGAATACAAAGTGCCGCATGACACTGACGTTGATGACTTGACGTGAATCATGAACGCAGCTTCATGATTGCTGTAACAAAGTGGATAGTCACAGTCTACTGGCTGAGTAATACTGTGTAGGGTGAGAGATTAAGAGATTTAATGCCCATTGCAATGAATATGCACCCTATGTGGAGACTAGTTCTTTTAATTAGTCAAACTCCCACAAACGTTTAATGTTACTTAAATAAATGATATTTTAGTGCATTTCTATCTTTATACTGTGGAAGACTATGTTTCGAAAAATGTTAATAAAGCATTATATAGTTACATATGTTTTTGTTTTGCTTAAGATGGAAATAAACAACAGGTAAAGAAGTGTGTATATATATATATATATATATATATATATATATATATATATATATATATATATATATATAGAGAGAGAGTCAAATTTCAGCTCTTACAAAATCTGTGATTAATCGCGATTAATAATATGTAATCGACTGACAGCCCTCATATGAATGTAAAGCACTAGTTTTACTGAAAAATGAATGTATACGCTATAATGAAAAAGATTGATTGACACACATGCTGCCGACACTGGCATTGAACCCAGAACATTCCTTGAAAGCGTTTAATAGAGCAAACGTGCCAACTTCTAAAATCATGAACTGTATTTTTGCCATTTTATTTTGTCCAGCATCACATGAACTCTCATTATGTTTGTCCTCCGCAAGAAGCTGCCATTTTCATTTTGAATATATTTTGTGACATCAGTCTTTCATCTTACAGATTTCTTTTTCTGCTTTGCTGTATTGCTGCTCGCTGTGAATGCAGATGTCTTTGGATCATTAATGTGTGTGTATGACATGTGTAACATGTGCCACCTTGACACAACTGTACTCGCTGTGTGTGTGTGTGTGTGTGTGTGTATGTGCGCAGTATGTTGGAGTACGACACAGAGAACATGAATTCTGAGGAGATCTTCAGCTCTTTGAGAGGCGTAACTGAAGCCATCCAGAGCTTTAATTTCCGCAGTCAGGACGACATTCTGGAGCCAAACAAACGTGACGGCAAGAGGGACGAGACGGTGAGTCACTGTGGTTTTGTTATGCTTAAAATGTTAAAAATAAAGGAGAATGACTCCTCAAAATAGCAATGAGTAAATAAGTCAAAGGTTCCCAATATTACATTTTTTTAGCATCCCAAATAGTATTATAAAGTCCGGACCACATTGTAGTTTATTCTGACCAGGAACTGCCAACTTAGACAAGAAATAATACTTTGACAGACATTCAAAGTGATCAATCACAGTTTGGGGTGTTTAGCTGTGAGTGCATCAGACGGCCAGTCTCGATGATCTAATTGAGTTGCGATTTGCGAATTAAAATGTATTTCTTTTGCATTCTCTCTCTGTCAGACGGGTGTGGCGTCGTCGTGTGCAGACCCTCGACTGTCTGCAGGTCTGATGGAGGGGGGCCGAACCGCACTGGACAACAAGACGTCATTATTAAACACGCCGTCCACGCGGGCGTTCAGCGGGCCGTGGTCGCGCGAGTACAACCCGTACAACTACAGCGACTGTATCAGTGCCTACGAGAAGGGAGCGCTCGCCGTGTTTGAAGACGTGGAGCAACTCCGAGACGGTGAATAAACGAACGGATCTACAAAGAGTCACTTTGTGTCGTTTGAAAATAAAACATGACAATGTTTTCAATTTTTCCTTTCAGGTCATCAACAAAACTGTGGGGAAAACAAAATCATACATACTAAGAGTTTTTCTGCAGGTACGAGCATATTTTGTTTATCTGCTGTCAGATGTCGGTGAGAACTCCATTAAAAATCTTCCTAGCAAAATTTATTTTCTTTAACAGAAATTTTGGCAAAGTGAGTTTTTGATATTTGGAGGAGGCTAGCTAAGTATCATTACCTGCCTAACTTGCATTATTATGGGATGTTGCAGCATCAAATCTTGTTTCCTCATAGGAACACAAAACAACGGGCCTAGTTCGTGAAACATGAGCAGAACGATTTTTTTGTGTAAATCATTCGTAAAGCCGTTCTGACGTAAATCCTCGGTTTTCGTATTTTGAATATCTGCTCCCGACCATTTTTAACGTGTTCTTTCAGGGAAACTGTCATTCAACTTTGATAAAAGTTACATTAAATAAGTAATGAAAAATTTACTAATTAAATGAGTGAAATTAACCTTAAGAAATAACATAAATTAAGAAAAAGAAAAAAAGCCTATTATTTAGAGACGTTTCTTTACTGCTTGTATTTATTTTTTCAAAGTATAATTTTTTCCAACTCTGTTTGTTTTTTCCAGCAGAAGTGCTTGATTTCTTATTTTTTTACACTCATGTCAAACCATTATTATTGACTTCTTTGATTCACATAAGATCGTCATATGATAGCAAAAACATGTGACGACAGTAATTCCTCACTTTTTTGAGACACTATTGTGCTTGTTAAATAAGAAATGTACAATGTGAATGCACTTCATTCATAAAAACGATTTCATTACTGTTCTGCATCGATGCTAACAGCATTTCCTAGCGAGTCTGGTGCTTTCCTTGTATGGTGTTTTCATGGGCATGGATTATGATAATTGGGAATGAATGTGCACACGCCCCCTCTTTAACATACACACGTTTTACTAACAAATCTGGGGAGTATAAAGGGATGGTAAACCTGGTGCAAATGTTTCATGAAGGTCCATTTTACGTGCAGATTACTCTGAATTTACTCGTATATTAACGAAAGTTTCATGAATGAGGATCAACTTTCATAAGCCATTTTACTTTGGTATTGTGATGCATTTCTGATTGAAACTGAATATTCAATGAGGGCGGGACTTGATTTTATTCATCAGGAATTGATTGGATGGTGAAAGGGGCTCTCTATATTGGCATGTGGTTGGAGGGGAGGAGTTAAAAAATCTTTTTTGCCTTTTTTTATACTGCACACTGATTAATCGTTTAGGACAGGATCATGTTTTAAACAAGTAAATAGGGTCAATTTTGATCTCATGTTGATTTTTATAACATTTAAGACTTAAAACCCCAGACTGAATAAATCTGCTGAAAAAGTGGGAAATCTCTAAACATTTAAAAAAAATTTTTTTATATAATACTAATAAATAATGCATCATGGAATGTTGCAATCAATAAAGAAAAAAGTACAATGAAATGTAAGCATAAATAAATCCCGTCCTCGTAACTTTGATAGGCCCGTTTCCATTTCAAGGTGTATTTCACGTCACTTTATTTTACATTAATAAATGCAGTTCATGATCTATTTATATGTATCACTTTTCAGAATACTTTTATTTATTGATTGCAACGTTTCATGATTTTTTTGTATTTTGTTATGCCATTGTATATCTATTTATTTATTTTTTGTCCACTATATTTCATTTCATGATGTATTTTATGAATAAGTACTGTAAATTTCATGCCTAATTATTTATTAATGCTCATGTATTATTAATGCTTATGATGTACTTATTTGATTGTATATATATATATATATATATATATATATATATATATATATAAACAATATTGACAGGCGGTCTGTGTTTGATGTCATTGATTATGATTGGTCAGGACCCGGGCAGCACCTGGAGATTGTTGGTGACCTGCTGAAGGAGCTGTCCAATCACAGCGAGCGCGTGGACGAGAGGCGGGCCGCTCTGCTGGAGTTGTTGAAGGTTACCCGTGACGACAGTCTGGCTGTGTGGGAGGAGCACTTTAAAACCATGCTGCTGTTGCTATTGGAGACGCTGGGAGATAAAGATGTGAGATACACACAGATTATCATACAGATCCAAAAACACACATTAATCATGCTAAACCAACTCAAATAATGTATATAATGTTTGCTCTATGCCAGTCTGTTAATGAGTCAGCAATGTCAGATTTACCCACTCCTAAACGACAAATACTGTATAAACAAAAAAAAAATGACTGTGATTGGTTGTTTTACATCAGGGATGGGCAACTGGCGGCCCAGGGCCATATACGACCTGCATACGACAATATTAACCCTGTAAAGTCTGACATATGAAATTTTAATTCACACTTTTTTTTTACATTTAAACTGTTTTTAGTACCATTAGACAAACTATAAAAAGAAATCTGAAAAATAAATAGCATTTTTATTGTTCTGTATCATATTTGATACATTAGGCTTTAAAGGTCATTATCCTCCCGAGGTCCAGCAATTAATTTTTGTGTAGGACATTTGTTATGTAAGTTATTCTACTGGGGTAAATCTTGGGGTGTCATCAGAGGACTCTCTGGGCTTTTCAGAGATACCAAACGTTTGAGAGTTTGGCCATGACAACTTCCTCTCCTTGATCTATAAATATGGATTGAAATATATCACAGTTCAATTCAGCACATCAATTACAATATATCAAATAAAATAATGAGATCTTTATAATGACAAAGCAGGCTGCATATATGAAAATACACAGTAAATATTAGTTCACATTTTAAATATATATTATAACATGTTTATGTCATAATTTTAAAGCTCTGTGATGTTTGTTGTGGTGTGCATGAATGTAATGTAATGGTGATTGAGAGATATTCCTCAAAAGTCTGTTGATATATGGATTTCAAAGGGGCTTTTTCAATAAAATAATGTATAAAAGTTTAATCAAGCACAAGTTGCTTATAATCAGCAAATACTTATTTTAAAATATCAGTAACAATATAATCAATACTATCTTTTACTTTATTCAAATAAGCTGTAATTTCACAAAAGTTCACTGCCATTTTAAATCGATCGATATAAACATGATGTTATTACTGCTATCAGCCAGTAGAGGTCGCTTGTTCTAAACAGTTCATGTCTGCCACGACAAAAATCAAAATGACCACAAAAACTCAGTTTCAGGGCAAGTTTAATTAATTGGTTGAAATTTCCCAAATTAGTCTAATTGATTAATTAGCAAATTGGTCTAAATCAAATTTACTTTGAAAATTCTATTTCCAGTGATCACAAATGACTGGAAAGTCAAGGAAATTAATTGGTCAAAGGGATCAGAACCCTGAAACTATAAAAAAAAAATCACAGACTGAATGCATAAACGTGTCCTGTATGAACGCCCCCTCAAGGGTTAGAATTTGATCTCTGATTTGTGGTGTGCATTAAAAAATCTCTATTGTGCATGAGTTTGTTGTGTTGATGTTTTCTGCAGCACACTATTCGAGCGTTGGCGCTGCGTGTTCTGAAGGAGATCATGCGCAGTCAACCAGCGCGATTTAAAAACTACGCAGAACTCACCATCATGAAAACACTGGAGGCCCATAAAGATTGTCACAAAGAGGTGAGACGAACAATCACCCACTCAACCATAACATGAAACCAAAATTTTGCCCATTTCCTGGTTTTATTGTGAATTATTCATTTGTATGTTGTTCTATGTTTACAATCTTTCATCAATATGTAATAACATGCTCCAACTCCGAAACAACGTTCCTTTCTGCTGGCATCTCCAAGCCCTCTTATTTTTCAACCACCTGTCATGTATTGTGGAGGACCTAATCTGCCAAAATGACAAATAACTCAATATATTTGCAAAGAAATGTAGAAAATGAAAGTGTACATCGAAAATAAATAATTTTTCAGATCTGTTGTATATGGGTGTTTATACTTTTATATCCATACTTATGAATAGTTATATTTATTTATTTATTTATTTCTACATTTTTTTCCCATATGGTAATAAGTGAGGCGTGTCTTTCTTCTTCAATCATAGTAATCGATTCTCAAATCATTATTGTAGAATTTTACCATACAAACATAGAAATGTAGAAATGAATGTGAAAGTAGAGGAATAGTGAAACAAATGCATTCATGTAAAAAAATGAAAGAAATGTGGAAATAAATACATATGATAATTCATAAATAAGGAAATAAAAGTGAAAATGTGCTTTTATGTCAGATTTGACTATATTTTTCAGTGTACACTTGTGAAAACATACTAGGGCTGTCAATCAATTAAAAATGTTCATCAAAATAATTAGCACTGTCGCCTCACACTAATAAGGTCCTGGGGTTTGAGTTCAGGATCAACTTGGGCCTTTCTGTGTGGAGTTTGCATGTTCTCCCCGTGTTTGCGTGGGTTTCCACCGAGTGCTCTGGTTTCCCCCACAAGTCCAAAAACATGCAGGTTAAGTGAATTGAAGACTCTAAATTGCCCCGTATGTGTGAGTGAGAGTCCCCCAGACACTGGGGTTGTGTCAGGAAGGACATCCGGCGTATCACTTGTGCCAAATCATATATATATATATATATATATATATATATATATATATATATATATATATAGATATATATAGATACGGACTATCTTGCAGCGGACATGCAGGACAAACGCTAAGAGAGAGAATCAAATTAATTTCATGATATGTTGATTTATTAATTTAATTTACTGCATATATATGCATATTAATTTACTGATTTATTAATTTAATAACTGCATATATATATATATATATATATATATATATATATATATATATATATATATATATATATGCAGTTATTAAATTAATATATATATATAAATATTTGCTGATAAAGCCCCTAAAATAACAACAACAGTATATAGTGATTAAGTAATTATATTTAAATGATTATAAATACACATTATAAAAATAATCATTCAGATAATTAACCCTCTACAGCACAGTGTAGCTATATGGCAACATTGTCTTTGCGTTCATTTCCTTGACACTGTCTCTTTAATAAAACATGCTACATTTTTGGGGGTTAAAGAGAAGACTTTAGTTTAGCCAATGAGGTGCTTTGGTTAAGTCACATGACATGCAGTACTTTTCTGTGGCGCGATTTCTGACAACCTGCGGTCTTTAAATCGAAGTTGCTGAAAGCTGACTGAAATGTCAGTAAGAAAGAAAGACCAGCAAAAAAATTGTAAACATCACGTCAGGTAAGCTATGATGACATATTCATTTCTCCAAAAAGTTTTTATGAAATTAGTTTTTGGTAAATTGATTAAATGTCTGTTTTGCCATCACTGCAATAGTTTAGCTTGCTAGCGCGAAACAGCTATAGCTGTTCAAACAATAACAGCATTAATTCTAGTGACATAATGTTGGTTAGTCGTACGTTAAGCACCGTCTGGCATTTGTATAATAGATATATTGAATTTAAACGGCACTTTTCCTTCTGATTAGATATGAATACAGGTAGCACAAATGTCACATCATTTAGCACGAGCATGACACACACACACACACACACACACACACTCACTCAATACATGGTGTTTCAAAAGGGCAGGTGTAATTATTGTGGCTATAAGGGTACTGTTAGGGTGAAGTGCACCAAATATGAGGTGTACCTGTGCCTCACCTGCTTTTTGAAGTTGAATAAAGGATTATGGTGGCTCTTGTTCATAGTCTTACTAAGGCATAATGTTGAATTTTCATGAATTGTAATGTTTTTGGATTTATGGTTCCCAGATATTCTATGTTTTATGATGCATGATGAACATTATATTTGTTTATAACACTATAAGATTGAATTTGAATAATATTCAAACAAAACATTTTATGAAATTCAAAGAAAATAAAGGATTGTTCAGCAACAAAGAGTGAAATGAATAAAATCCCAAGTTGTTGAAATGTTTGTTTATGGTGTATTATGTAAGTACAGTGTTAAAGATTATAATGCGCCAATTGAGTCAACACAAATTACATTTCTGAGGATAAATATTAACTTTATGTACACTTACACTTATTCCAAGTTATTTCCACTGTTGTATGGTTTTGCCGTATGGCAACATATCATAAAGTACTTTAATATTTTTTCAAAAAT
Organism: Xyrauchen texanus; assembly: GCF_025860055.1. Classification (NCBI taxonomy): domain Eukaryota; kingdom Metazoa; phylum Chordata; class Actinopteri; order Cypriniformes; family Catostomidae; genus Xyrauchen; species Xyrauchen texanus. Next base: position 30,609,814 of record NC_068307.1, read on the forward strand.
GTTTTTTACGGCATTTCAAGTTAAGCTATTCTGAGAAAAGAAAAATATTCAAATATTTTTTCTATGTGTCTATCATAATGCGTAGAGGGTTAAATTGCATTACATTGTTGTGGCAGATGAGAAAGCATTGATAAGACGATACAAAAAGTGGCTTAAGAGTCAATATATTATTAATTTCCATATTCCATAAGCCTATCATTGTCTTACAGTTCACAACAATCTATTTTGCAATTGAGTTCTTCAATAAGAATTACTAAAATCGTACGCATCAGTGTACACATGCAACAGACGGAAGCTTTTGGGACGTCTCACTTGGGTCATAAACAGCGTTTTTTAGGTCGCTGTGTCAAGTTAAACATAGTTTAAAATGTACAAAAACAATGTCTCGGGATCGCTGCATTTGGAATCGCACACTGTGTTTGAATGCAGGAACACGTCCGTATTCATGTTGTGCTGTCCCCAGCGTCAAACAGGCCTGGGTTTGGGTTGTCGTCCAGACAGCTGGAGATTCGCTTACTGCCCCCTGCTGAAAACAGCTGTTATTGCTCCGATGGTAGGAATATTCTGGGGACATGATTAATAGGGTTCATTTATTAATTGCATTATTTATTGCAATTAATTCGTTTTGGTCTTCCATAGTACAGAGACACTTTACATCATCATGCACCTCCCTACATGCTTTCTCGTTGAGTATTGTGTTTCCTTTACAATTACATCACATTATGGGAGTAAAATGGGGTTTGTGTTTTCTCTAAAGTTCGCGGCACTATCATACGAGTTTGTGTGCTCCACAGGTGGTGCGGGCTGCAGAAGAAACTGCGTCGACACTCGCGAGCTCCATCCACTCTGAACAGTGCACTAAAGTTCTGTGTCCAATCATCCAGACGGCCGATTATCCCGTCAACCTCTCCGCTATTAAAATGCTGACCAAAGTCATCGAGCGCATTTCCCATGATTCCCTGCTTCAGCTCCTACCCGACATTATACCAGGACTGCTACAGGTGCACACACAGTCTGTCTGGAACACTACAAAAATACAGACAAGTGGAGCAATACAAACAGTGAAGCGTCCCAGTGCTGTTACACTAAATATGTTGTGTGTGTTCCAGGGTTATGATAACACCGAGAGCAGTGTACGGAAGGCCAGTGTGTTTTGTCTGGTGGCCATTTATTCTGTTATTGGTGAAGATCTGAAGCCACATCTACAGCAGCTGACCGGCAGTAAGGTAATATATACTGCAATACATGCAGTATATTCTCAATGACTCCGTTCTGAAACCTAGTGACCTTGCTGTCTACTCTGTACATAGGCAGCTGCCTTCTAAGGCAACACCCTAATTGAATGAAACTTAATAAACATACTGAGAAGGCACTGATGTAAGTGGAGAACCTGTGGAATGGATCAACATTTTCATCAACTAACACATCGCTAAGGGTGTGTTCACACTGGTGCGATTGCTCTGTTAGTGCGGTTCATTTGAACAAGTGTGAACGCTGTCACACAAAGCGTGGTGTGCACTAAACAAGCGAACCGAGATCGCCTGAAATGTGGGACTCGGTCCCCTTCCAAACAAACTCTGGTGCGGTTCGATTGACATATGAACGCAACATGGACCAAAGACGTCTAAACGGACCAAAAATAGGAAGTAATTTGCCTAATACTGACCTCAAGCATACCTGCTTTGTGTGTGCAATGGAGGAATTCCTGGCGCTGTTTTGACTCCTTTACACATTTTATTCACTCTTCGTTTGTTCTCAGATGGTAAAAATACCCCCATATATACATGTAACGAGCGCATTTGCCAGCATTGTTTTGGATGTTCGGTAAGTTCCATCAAAAAATATACGTCATAAAATCTGCCCAATCAGGTCGTGACTTTTCCCTGATGCGTTTGGTTTTGTATCGTTAGGTTCGGTGTTAAAAGTGCAGATGTGAACGTTAAACGAACCAGGATTAATGCATCATTTTCATTTTTGGTCCGGAACAAGAGGACCAAGAGAACCAAACTACAAGTGTGAACACACCCTAAAAGGCTATCTCGCACACGGTCAAGCGTTCTGGCTTTCGAACATATGCTTTTTTTTTTATTTTTTTTTTTATCGTGAGCCCGTACGGTCACATTCGACGCATGCGCACCATGACTGCTCCGTGATTTTGTTATTCAATTCAACTACTGTTTTTATATCTGTATTTTTCGTTATTCAATTATATAAGTGGAGTAGTGGTGGTGGTGCTGTAGTGGTCTAAACCACATAACTTTTAATCAGAAGCTCACTGGTTCGATCCCCACAGTCACCACCATTGTGTCCTTGAGTAAGACACTTAACTCCAGGTTGCTCCGGGGGGATTGTCCCTGTAATAAGTGCACTGTAAGTCACTTTGGATAAAAGCATCTGCCAAATGCATAAATGTAAATGTAAATATACAAATATTTATAGCAAATTATCTCTTGACTCGTTCATCATTTTGGATGATTTTCTTCACTGGATTCCACATAATGCATTCTGGGATTGCTTTATTCATGCAGGATACGTGATATTACACACCGAAAGCATTTGTTGCGTCCGTCTGCGTTTCTTCATTTTTCTACGTAAACATGCTAGTCGGACGACTTTGACCGTTGCGCTGGATCTCGTTATGTTTTTTTGTTGTTGCAGTTTCTCGCACAGGAACTGCACATTTTTAAATGGACATCTCGAGACACCTGCATTCTGATATACTTGCGCTAATATGATATTTCTGGGCCGATATCAAAACGATAATTACATTTTAACCTTTTAAACTGGAGCTGCTAGATAATTCAATAAAACACAACTCACTCAAACAGTACGTGAAAACATGGCACTCAACTAAAGCAAATGTTTTTGAAACGGATCTAACTTGTCTGTTGTTTAAATTGCTCTACAACTCATTTCTTCTTCCTGTGACTTTTGCAGATGAAGCTGTTGAATCTGTACATCAAACGAGCTCAGACCACCAACAGCAACAGCAGCAGTTCTTCAGACATCTCGTCTCACAGCTGAACTGCCCTCTGATGCCCCTCTAATCCACCCCGTCATCTCCGCTGAATCCTGCTGATGTTACCCGTCCTTTAACTCTGTCAAACGATTGTGCACACAGAACTCTTGCAGTTGTCCATCGTGCGAGTAGATCCTGTTTAGACGCACGTATAAATGCGCCTTTTAAAAGGCCAATGCTTTATTTACTATTTTAAGAGGCGTAACGACTTCAACTGCAGTTTTGTAATTGGTTGCGTTAGAGTTTGAACGGAGATCTGCTACCATGACAATAGTGCGTGTGCAGTGATTGTGCCAATGTTACCTCTTCGTCTGTAAGAAAACCAACGTTATACCTTTTATTCGCCAACAGAAGAGTCTCACATTTCTCATCGCAATCAGTTTCGGTTTCATTTAAAATACGTTTTTTTGCGAATGAAAATTCTGTCATCATTTACTCACCATCATGTCGTTCCAAACCTTTATGACTTCTTCAGTGGAACACAAATAAGGCCAGGATTTTTAAGTTCCTTTTCAGTTCGGCCAATCAGAAGTTGCGTTACTGTTAAAGAGTTGCGTGTTTGGCTTCAGTGACGTCATCAGTGACTGTAACGCCCGTCTAAAGAGTTGTTTATTACAGAGTTTAACGCTGCTGCCTAATTTGTTAAGCTCGTAGCGAGTATTAGAGCGAATTAAACATTCATTTTGGACATTTAAAAATATGCAAGAACAGAGATTGTATTTGTACAGTACTTTGTTTTATTTCTGGCCGACAAGTGAAGCGTTAAATTTGAAGTTTTTCTTGATGTTAAGCCTACATATAAGATTATTTAAAAAATCAGTGAGAAATTTGGGTTAGCATGAATATGTTTTAAAGGACCATGATATTATTTTATGCTTTACACATTTACTTTTCTGGTTAAAGGTCTTGTTGATGCTTTTGTTTTATTTTAATTTTTTTACAAAACGTACAATTGAATAATCTCGGATTTCAGAAAGTATTAGTATCTGCCTTAATGGTGCATTTAAAAGATGACGTTCCAACATTTAATCACACTGAATTGAATTTATGTTTTGCAAATTAAATATTTCACTAATGTACACGCTAGCTTTACAGAATATTGACAGGCTGTATATCAAATACTTGAACGCAATGTCGTAAGATAGACTGTAAAAGCGAAGTTATCCGTGGAATTCTTAACTTTTTAGAGCAATAATTTTAAAAATAAATAATCCAAATTGGATTTTGCTAGTACTTAAATCACTGTTTGGAAGGTTTGTGCTTGTACGGTCGTTTAAAGTGCTCGATTAGTCATTTTGTAAGATGTTTTAAATATTGGTGCTTAATTGAATTACTGAATGTTTTTCATTCTTTGGTTTGATAGAAGGGCCTTACCATGTACTATAACATCAGTTTCTAAAAAGAAAATCACATTATCCTACACTCTTGTTTTAAGTCCCAAAGAACATTGCACACAAATTACTACAAATCTGAAGGTGTTCCTCAGTGAATCACCTACAATCCGTCTAGTCATTGTTAAAGGAGTAGTTCATCCAAAAATGATAATTCAGTGATTGTTTACTCACTCTTGTTGTAACTCTATAAGACTTTCTGTCTTTTTCTGAACACAAAGGGAGAAATTGTGAGTAAATGTTGTGCTCAGTGATGTCATACAATGGCAGTTTATGGTGACACCTCTTCAAGCTTCAAAAGAACACAAATGTATAATTCAGAAGTCTAATTAATTATTCATAAAACTCATGATTGTTATGAAAGGACACGATAAGATTTGATGAGAAACAAACTGAAATCTAAAGTATTATTTAGTGTAAATGTTCCCTGACCGTTGATCTGTGTGTGCTCATGATAGGACACGAGAGCAACAGTTCACGCAGACCCCTCGCGACATTGAGGGCGTTCAAGTGAAAACTCGTTTTGTTTATCTAAAAACAGCGATAGTGACAGAACACAACACAACTGCTCACAAAACAGAGAGCAGAAATTACTAAACATGTCTGAAGAGTTTGCAGTAGAAGAATTGATGCATTTCTATGCCCAGCCTTGTTTTTTTTTTTTTTAACAGAGTTCTCGAAAATCAAAGAGAAACATAGAGGCTGATGCATGCAGCCACACTCACACAGTGTCCTAACATGATGACAAACGACACACGATAAATGTATATTTTCTATGGTAATCAGAGTTTTTGTCCTAACCAACTGTATCGAGTGACAGTACATCGTATCGATTGCTTGTTTTCTATCTTTGGCATTGCGTGTGTAACTCTGACCACTGTAAACTGGCACCTTTCCAAAAATGTTAAAAAATAAATAAAAAGGCTGGGCATAGAAATGCATCAATTCTTGGACTACAAACTCTTCAGACATGTTTAGTAAGTTTTGTTCTATGTTTTGTGTGCAGTTGTGTTCTGTTGTCACTATCACTGTTTTTAGATTAACAAAAGGAGTTTTCACTTGAACGGCCTCAATGTCGCAAAGGGTCTGCATGAACTGTTGCTCTCGTGCGCTATCATGAACACACACAGGAGATCAACAGTGAACATTTACACTCAATAATACTTTAGATTTCAGTTTCTCATCAAATCTTATCGTGTCCTTTCATAACAATCATGAGTCTCATGAATAATTAATTAGACTTCTAAATGATACTTTTGTGCTCTTTTGAAGCTTGAAGAGGTGTCACCATAAACTGCCATTGTGACATCACTGAGCACAACATTTACTCACAGTTTCTCCCTTTGTGTTCAGAAAAAGACAAAGTCATATAGAGTTAGAACAACACAAGTGTGAGTAAACAATGACTGAGTTATCATTTTTGGGTGAACTATCCCTTTAACAATTTTTTTTTTTACATTTAAAATAATAAAAAGAAAGAAACAATCAAGAATTGAATCATTATAAAAGAGCTCATTCAAATCTATTGCTGTGTCTTCAGTACAAAAACGTCACTACTGTCAAAATATATAATAATCAAAAGTAAACTAATTTAGATACTTGAAATAAATTTCCAAATTGTGGCATCTTGTAAATACTCCATGAATACAAAGACCTCACAGGATCTTTAATTCACCTGTTTTAATGAAGACTGATTAAATGCTGTCAAGTGTAGATCATCGAGTACTCATGACTCATCTTTACTAGTCATGTGTGTTAAAGTTCATTTACAAAAGGGAAAAGACAGTTTTCACACTGTTAACACGACTGAGATTTGTTTAAACGCTTTGCTAATTTAAGTAGAGAAATATATGTAGAGTTTCAAATGCTGAGCATGTGTTTGATTTAGACGCTCATATTTAATATTCACATCTGTATTTATTTGATTCTTTGTGCTTTATGGCAGCTGTACATATGACCTGTTTTTGTTCATGTAGAATTTGCAATCTGTAAACTTAATTTGCTCTAGATAAACAAAACCTCTGAGTTTTCCATCTCTGTGCCTCTGCGTGCTTTTATTGAAATTTGATTTGATTTAGATTTCAGTAGACAAACTTAATGCACATTTACTGTCTGTATCAATGAAACACTTTAGTCATAAGAGTTGCACCATAGACGGGGTAATATTATTTTTGATGATGCAATAGCCTGTCATCATGAAGTGTTCATGTGCACGCAGGTGTTCATATCGAGTGTATTAATAGTGATTTTGAGATCAATGGAACGGACCGGTTTAATGTTGATGCGTTTTCTTGACCTGATCTCTCGTTGAATCCGATCAGTCGGTGATTGTGACCGGAAGAGAAGCCGTTTAATTGCAGGAGGTTTCCTTCAGTTCTGCACAAAGCCAAAAGCAGAACGACTCACAATTAAGTCCAAACAATTATTTTTTAATCCGTATTTATTTCCGATTGAAACCATTAATGTTTTAATGTACTTTGATTTTATGTCATAATGATGGTGAATGGTGATCTTCTTTCAGCCCCAAGTATATTTTGATTTTTCGAACCACACGTAAGCGCCTGAAATTACTGCACTAATTAGTGGGTCCACAAGGTGGCAACACTCACCGCTGAGCCGCTACGGTCACGAAGACGCGCTAGAAGATGATGCCATCGCCCCTAAACAACATGTGTGAAAACAACAACAGTGGATGTGCACGTCAAGTATTGCGTGTGTGATGTCAAGACACATAGCACATGCATTTGTACTGTATAATTCGTGTTTTAAAGAATAAAGATGTATTTATGGGTCTAAACTCTTGTCGATAAATAGTCCAGTATCTCATAGGACATGTCAACAGTCACAGCGCGCATGCATCAACTTCCTTTGTATGCGCACACAGTCAAATGAAGTATACTTTGAGACTATTTAGCAGAGACGGACCACTTCTGTAGACCTTATTCACAGCAGCGCCATCTTTGATTTTTGACGGTAATGACAACGAGGCTGTGCGGGATAGATGTACTGTCTCTTAAATGGGTTTTACTGCAGTTTAAAGTGTTTTTGGATCATTCTGCTGACGAAACATTCAGTATAGAAAGAACTCCAGACAACATGAGTTGTGGAGAATCAGATGTGATCTAGGAGCTTTATTCAGCACCGTGCGTGCCATTGAAGAGCCTCGTTGTCATTCCCATTAAAAATCAAAGAAGATGGAAGATGACAAAAATATCTCTCCTTATCAACTCATTTGCCATGGACACACTGTCTTTTGTACTTGAGCACAAAATCTGATAGATGGGTTTCAAAGTTATCCATTTTTAATGAAAGTAAACTAGTTAACTACTCAGCTGGCCCGCTGATCCAGACGAGTTCTCCTAGGTCAAGAATTTCAGAGATGTGCGCTGAGGCACCAAACGAACACATTGTCAAGGCATTTTGTCGTCATTTTAGGCGAACTAAAAGAAGTCTGTTCACCCAGTAAGTATAAATTAGCCTTTAGTGTTCCACAGCAGAACAAACAAACAAAAAAATAAAAATCATATGGGTTTAGAACAACATGAGGGTGAGTAAATGATGACATAATTTTCATTATGTGGGTGAACTCTTTTCATTGACCTATTTAAGCAAAATACAACATATTCTTTCTAGTAATTTTTGGTGTGAAATCCTGTATGTTGACATGCTTTTGACAGGTTTTATGAGACTTACACTTACATTATTTGACAGTCTTGTAACTAGGGTTGCAGCAGTATACCGGTTTCACGGTATACCACGGTTTGAAATTGGACGGTTATCATACCATGTACATTTGCTTATATACGGTATTGAGAAAAAAATGCAACCGGACGGAGAATCTCACATGCGCGTGCGCATGTCCTTTCCTTCTCCACTGTCCGTCAGACTCGTCAACTTGTGCCACACACACACACACACACACAGAGTAGATAGAGAAGTGAGTTGAGCGGGTCTGACATGAGTGTGTGTGTTAAAGCAGTGTTTCTTAACTGGTCTATTCGGACTGGGTCGCGGACATCAGGGAAATAACAATGCCATGGTAACTTCTCCCATTGAAGATATTTCGGCGGCCGATCAAGTGATCGAGTATTTTACCTGCCGAGGCAGATTTAATGATAATCTCGCAAACAGCTAAAGACTTCTCATCTGCACTTTCGCGAGTGTAACGAGCTCTCGCTAATGATCTGCTCTTCTCTCGGTCGCGCGCGCGTTCAACATCTGAGCTTCCGTCGATATTGCGGAGGGCAGACATCAAAACTGATGCGACCAATTTCAATTCTAGCGACACTTTTCTAGTTTTAGTAGAGGTCCTGGGTAAGATTTGTATGCACTTCATTTAGCGGAGAATATCTCAACTGTTATATAGACTAATATGACTCCATTGAACAACGTGGGATGTGTGCCAAAATCTCTAACCGGGACGAAAGTCCTGAAAATGACCACAATAGGTGACACTATAATGACACTACAAGTGAATGGGACTTTTTCTTCCCTTTATAGATATTCTCATACATTTCTACCAGATTAATCTTCATATTAAGAGAAATACTTTTTGTATTACACTTTGTCTAAAAAATAAAATAAAATATGCAAATGAGGCAATATCTCATTAAATATGCATTCATATAAACCCTTGAAGCTACATATTTTCTGAGGTGATCACAATGTTCACAATGACCATGATTATAAGGTCATAGAAGAGTGTAAGCATTCTGATTTGATATAAAGAAAATGGCTAAAAAAAGTCAACCTATTACATAACTACCAACATACAGGAATTCCCAGTTATTTATTAACCTAAACTTTAAAAGCTTACATTTCCTACCTATTCTAAATATTGCTGTCATCACGTCATCAACTCCAACTTTTTTTTGGACAAAAGTTTACTTGGTAGCCATAGTGACCTGAGGTCATAGCAGAGAACATGGCTGTCAAGCAAGATGACTTGAGATCAAGAAAAGTAAGGAAATCTACTCTTTATTCTTTGTGTTGGCGTATACACTTACAGTACGTGTCATTATCATTTGAGTTGTAATTTTGTGTATTTAAATAATTATAATGAATTCGTATCAGTTTTATATTTAATTTGGTGTGTATTGTATCTAGCTAACTACAGTTTGTTAACTAGCTAGCTGCTAGTGTTTTTGTTTTGTTTTTTGCAAAATGACAACTTGTGATCACATAGTCTCAGACAAGTTGATGAAGTTACAGTGTCTTCATGTCATGAAGTTATTCCTCACAAAGAACAGATAAGTTGGTACATACCAATTACCTTATTTTACACAATTCCAAAAGATCTGGAGAGAGTGAGAGAACAACTTATCCATCCAGTGTCACATAGATAATACTTCATTGGAATTTATTTAAATATATCTGTGGATTATGGGGGTTAAAAAATAGAAAAGTGACATGCCATGCTTAAGGCAACTTTTGTTTGAAGTGGGAAATATTTTATGGTAGAAAAAAATGTAATCTAACTTTTTTGAGCAACCTAACAGTAGTATAATTGTTTATTTTCAGGATGAGGTACCTCTCACTGCTCCTTGTGCTACACCTAGACCTAGTACTAAACTGATCAGTCTCGACGAGTGCATCCTATGCCAGAAGAAGAAGCAATCCGAGTACCTCTCTAGTGGTGAAATTGGCAGGGGTATTATTGTTTCGCTTGCCAAACAAACAAAGATCAATGACACTCGAACTGCTAGGGTTCTTCAACTGACAGTGCAAGAGCAAGATATCATAAAATACCACACCAAATCTTGCTACAAAACATTTCAAAGGGATATGGCTAAGGCTGATCACACAACTCAACCATTAGAACAATCTAAGCCATCTCAGCAGTGACCTATTAATGATCCAACTGAGCGGCGAAGCGGGAGATTTAAGACCAGTGCAACTAAAAATGTATGTATCTTTTGTGGTTCAGATTGCAAAACAGTTAAACAGAAGAAAATACACAAATTGTTCAGAATCTGTTAAAAACCGATAACCCAGAAACTACTAAATGTGGCCATGTTGTTCAAGGACCATGTGTATACTCAAACAGTGGTAATGTGTGAGGTAGATGAAGTTTTTGCAGCTGATATCCAATATCATGACCCTTGTCGTAAAGACTATTTCAATAAGTATAATGCCAAAATTGAGGACATACTGAAAAACCTTGAAAAGGAGGATTCAATAACAGCTGAAGACGACAACTTGAAGGCTAGATTTTTAGCTCTTGGGCTTGATTTGAGCAAAACAGCATACAGTCTGACTTCCATCAGAGACAGGCTCAATGAAGGTTCAACTCAAGTAGTGTCAAACCGAGCTGCAAAGCAGCTAATCATCGAGCTGTATGGAGACACTGTCTGCTTTACATACCCAAGTAACAAACGAACATCTCAGATGGTACTTTCCACCAACAGTTCTCCAGAGGTCTTGGTAGAGTCCCTGAGAGTTTCCCCTATCAGACAGGTGGCAACTGAGCTTGCGCAGGAGTTGAAGGAATACTGCTTTGGACTACAGAAGAGCTTCTATGAACCGCAAGACCTCCAACTGTCCAATGACATATTCATTAAGAACCGACCACAAAGATGGCAGGAGTTTTTCTCCTATATGTTTAAGGGGAAAACATCCTCTCAGCTGAAGACAGATGTAGTCTTTCAAATTCTGCATAACATCCTTACCGATGGCAAAGAACCAACACCTTTCCATGTAATGGTGGCTCAAGGAGTGCACAGTCTGACACGATCAAAAGAGCTGGTGACTGCTCTTAACCATCACGGAATATGTGTCAGCTACAACACAGTGAAGAGGATTGATGTGGACATTGCTGAACGTATCGTTACTACAGCAGGTAACAACAGAGTACCTCTCCCTTCTGTTCTAGAAGCAACAAGCCCATTAAATGGGGCATTGGATAACTTTGACCGCAATGAAAGCACCCTGGCAGGAACAGGCTCCACACATGATACCATCCTTGTAATCTTCCAAAATGTTCCAATCAATGTAGAGAAACCATCAGCTGAAAGTGAGAGCTCTGCAAGGTCCGTTGACACTCAGAGCCGGACCACAGTAAAGCTTAGGTCTAAAGTCCTTTGCCAAAAGATTATCAGAAAGGGGCCAATAAAAGAGCGCGGGGAGATACACACTGACTATAAGGTAGCTGGTATCCGTTGTTGCAAGTACTGCAAATGCAAGGGAGGCAATAGTTGTAAAAATGCTATCACTGAATGAGCTCTCATCATCATCCCCAAACCTGGACTCTGTTGTGAAAGTTTTACCTTGCAAAACGGAATAAACCTGTTGTTTTGTATTTTTCACTTTAAGTTAACGTTCCAATGATAATAGCAAGGTTGGATATAAAATGTATGTATATTAATCAAATGCTTGTTTTCTTTCTTTTAAAAAATTCCAGTGTTTGTATACATTTGTATTTATAATTTTCCATTCAATAAAGCACAACCCCACCCATCCCCCCTCCATTCTTACACTTACACTACATGGTCATTGTAAACATTGTGATCACCTCAGAAAATATGTAGCTTCAAGAGGTTATATGTACTCATATTTAATGAGATATTGCCTAATTTGCATATTTTATTGTATTTTTAAGACAAAGTGTAATACAAAAAGTATTTCTCTTAATATGAAGATTAAACTGGTAGAAATGTATGAGAATATCTATAAAGATAAAAAAAAAGTCCCATTCACTTGTAGTGTCATTATAGTGTCACCTATTGTGGTCATTTTCAGGACTTTCGTCCCGGTTAGACATTTTGGCACACATCCCATGTTGTTCAATGGGGTCATATTAGTCTATAACAGTCGAGATATTCTCCGCTAAATGAAGTGCATACAAATCTTACCCAGGACCTCTACTATTTAAAGTGTTTCGGAGATTGTCAATCCGAACCTCTCAAACAGTAGCAGCCCTGACATGCCAAACAGCACAGAGGAAAAGAGCAACACTGCGCCAAAAATATAAATAAATAAATTACACACATCACCTTTACAAATGTGTTTCAGGATTTTACATGTTATATTTTGACAAAATGTTTCAGTTTCATATGAAATGATCAAAAAGTAGAATCAGTTAGACCACATTTTATTTCAACAGTGGAAGTTGTAGTTAAAGTTTCAAGATTTATTTTTCATAAATACATTAATTTATTATTATTATTATTATTATTATTATTATTATTTAAGACTAGCACACTGACCATGGTAACAAGGAGCCTTTCCTTCTGTGTAATATGTGTATAAATATGTAATATTAGGCAACAAAACGGGATAATAATGGGCTCATAAGTAAATATGTTCTACAATTTTTAAAGGGAGAGAAACTTCCTGTAGATTTTAACATCAACAACACAAATAATGTCACTTGATGCTTGTCCTTGTACTGAAAACCATGAACAAACTATACAACACAACAGGAAATGCAACCCAAGAACATTAAATACAGGTTATGTTCAATCTATTACAGGTCGACACTTGATGTCCAAATGTAAAATCTGTCCTGAAGCAAAACCAGTTGAGAAACACTGAGATAAATATACAGACAGGAGAAATATAAGTTAATTATTAATAATAATCGGACATTACTTTTAAAAATTCACACAGCTGATGTTATTTTCATGTAAACTAACATGCTTTAGTTATATAACATGTTATATTTACATGCTATTTTTATCATGTTTATAATTGTTTATTATAATTCTGTTAGCTTTCTTATTTATTCTATTTATTTTATTTTCAAAAGGGAGAATTTACACATACTTCAATTATAATAAAGTGTTTGCTCAAAAATAAATACATAAAATATATAACCCTTATAATAACTAATAATAGTAATTGTGTAATACGGTATACCGTGATATTTTCTGAGGCGGTTTTCATACGGTGAAAATCTCATACCGTTGCAACCCTATTTGTGACTGCAGCACTTTGAAGCGCTTCTAAAGGAACAGTGAGTGAAATAAATCGCAAAGCCTCTTGGGATGGTTTACATTTGGATCTGTGTCGGGTTGAATGTGTTGTGATGTAATGAGATGCTCCTTCTTCTGTCACTCTCTAAACACAAGATGGACGTTCAACTTTAAAGCTTTTGCCAGATTCAACATTTCTAGTTGCTGACTTGTTATCTGCACCGTCATTTTATCATTTGATTATTTTGCATCTACTTTTAAATTGGTGTTTTCTGTAAAAAATGATATTTAATCCAATTCTGCTTTCAGTATCCGATTATAAATCTAAAAGTGGGATTTCTTTATATCGTCATAAATAATACGCTTTTCGACTGGAGTCATGAAAATTAGACTTGAGGTAATTGCAGTTCAGTATCTCATCAGCAGAGGGCGACAGACTACAGTATACTGCATACTAGTGTACTGCATACTACAGTACGCGGGTTTCCCGCACTTTTTGACCAGTGAATTTCCATGACTTATCTAAAACGTTATTAATCACTAACTATTCCATGACATCTTCTACAGTGTAATTATATTACTATACTAATTACTCTGTCTGAAAAGTAATTGTATTACTTATTAATAACCTTTTTAAAATCCTTATCAACCTTGACCAGATCGACATGAAACTGTTTTTTTAATTCTTTCAAATAAATCATATAAAATCAAATAAATTATTCATGAACTGGCCAAAGAATTTAAGGGGGCAGCTTTAAATTAGAAATAAATGTTAAAATTAGACGTTAAATATAGATTTTAAATTCACTATTGTTTTATATAGAATTGTTCAACAGTCTAAACAGTATTTAACAGAATTACATCAGAAGTAACTGTAATTAAATGACTGAAAAATTAAGAGTAATCCATTGCTTTACTTTTTTCAATGAAAATGTCATTTGACTAAAGTAATTATTTACTTAGTAATTAATTATACCCAACACGGATTATTATACGCTTTTTGTACACCATACTTGACTAGAGTCATGAAAATTAGACTTGAGGTAATTGCAGTTCAGTATCTCATCAGCAGAGGGCGACAGACTACAGTATACTGCATTCTAGTGTACTGCATACTACAGTACGCGGGTTTCCCGCACTTTTTGACCAGTTAATTTCCATGACTTTTCCTCATTCCTGATTACTGGATGAGGTATTTGATTGTTTGTTTCAAATAATTTTATTGAGATTGTTCTCTCAAAGAGCTGTTTTTTTTTTTAATTCTTCACGTTGTTGGTATATGAGAAACACTTATCTTTAATGTATAGATTTTTTCAATTCTTACATTTATGTGAACAATAATAAGAAATGTTTTTAGCTTGTCCCTGAAGTGGTCCACTCTGTTACTTTCAACTACTGTCTCTTTAAATGAAAGCTGGCAAAATGAAATGACGTCATATTATAACTAACTTGGAGGGAAATCAACTCGGGAAGGTGAATGAGATCCTCATATAACTTATTTTATCTTTCCAATCTGATGTGGTCAACCTTAATATGTCCACTCTGTTGAGTGAAATGTGAAACAAGTCAGCAGTAGTTCATATTAAAAAGATCATTTGAAAAGCCATTCAATTCTTTATTTGATAAACCTTCTATGTTAGCTTCTTTTTGCTCAGAAGGTGCAATGGCCGACTTTAGGTCAGAATGTCCACCCTTGTTAAGTCAGAAGATGGCGCAAGTCATTTATGTTTAAAGCTGAAGAATTAGTGTTCATGTGAACTTTATTAGCGCCATAAAACCACCAAATCATTTTTGGTTTCAGGTTTTTACTCTGTAAACGCTTTGGCCACCCAGTTAAGCACGAGTTTTCCTTACAATAATGTCCCGGAGAGAAAGTTTGTACAATTCATATATCTATTTTTTTTTTTTTTTTAATAATGTATTAACTGATAAGTGTTTAAGAGCACAAAGGGACACGGGTTCCCTTATGTTAATGCACACAACGCTCATACATTTAAATCATACATTTTCAAATTGTTAATTTGTCCCTAACAGGATGGACATTTTTGGTCCTCCATTTCATTTCATTTATTTGTTTCATAAATGCTTACCCGAGCTTGACCAAAATCAGTTTTCAAATGTTTTACATCTCCCTATCATGATTACTCAAGAAGTGATTTTAAAAACTGTGCTTGACTTTCTAACTGTTATGATGCCCAAAAGGCACCGAATACCAGGAATGATCACCTCATAGACGACACCAGACATCACAGTCCTCCGAAATCATCCTGATCATGATATAACAACACCGTGTGAATCATCAGTGACAGGATCATAAGTATTGCTGTCTGGAGAGGTATGTGTCCTGACACGCCATCACTGTCCTCTACTGTCACAGGACAAATATCATCATCTGAATGATCCACGAGAGAAATGAGAGAGTGCAGTGAAGCTGAAAATGGCAGCGAGACGTTTGATAATCTGTGATTGTATTAGTGTTTGATATCAGCGGTATTCTCTGTCCGCGGTGACAGATCTGTTATCATGGAGAATTGTTTATTCCTTACGATTAATCATTTGCAGGATATTACCCATGCATGTGTAGATGACCAATTCCAGTTGCACTGTTTATAATTGTTTCCTCTTGACACTAAAAAGTCCTTCAGGAATTAATTACTTGGGAGTCGACATGAAATTAAAATGTACCCTATTTACTTTTGCAATGTTGGGCTTGATGCACGATTAATCAGTTTATTCCAAAGAATATAAAAGTTTGTCATATCTTTTCCTTTCTGAAATGACTTTCCTTTTTGGCTGATGTCACAGAACCTTCTTATTTTTAATCCATAAGAGTCACTTTTTACTATCCAATCAATTCCTGGAGGATGTAATCAAGTCTTGGTCTTAAGATTATTTTGTTGAATGTGCTGTTTCACTCAGAAATATGTCTCAATTTGAAAGTCAAATTACTCTTTATGTTGACTATAATCTTATTGTAGCTAAAGGAACAAATCTTCAAAACCCTCAAATCTCATTTCCGCTTGTGTTTAATGCTTCCTTCATGTGCTAACAGAATTTTCCTACTTCCCACTTGTAGTAATTACGAGTATGTTGCATTAAACTGCTTTGTTGTCGGAAAGGAAAAGGACACATGGACAATGCCAGGTTCTATTAGCTGTATTTAGAAAATTAATTCGCTACAGAAACTGTACTCTGCTCTTCCATGTTGAAAGTTTAGGACTCCTCCCAACTCGGCAACTTGGGTATAATCTAGAATTCCGAGTTTCCTACTTGAACTTCCGACTTCGCTGGGTCATTCATGTGCTCAGAACTCGTAATTACCATATTTCCGAGTCCACTTCAAAACACTTGGGAGTCGGCCTTGACTCATGGGAGTCGGCCTTGACTCATGGGAGTCGGCCTAGACTCATGTGAGTCGGCCTTGTCTCATGAAAGTCCGCCTTGACTCATGTGAGTCGGCCTTGTCTCATGGGAGTCCGCCTTGACTCATGTGAGTCGGCCTAGACTCAAGGAAGTCCGCCTTGTCTCACGGGAGTCCGCCTAGACTCACGGGAGTCCGCCTTGATTCATGGGAGTCGGCCTTGACTCTTGGGAGTCGGCCTTGACTCATGGGAGTTCTCCTTGACTCGTGGGAGTCCGCCTTGACTCACGGGAGTCGGCCTTGTCTCACGGGAGTCGGCCTTGACTCACGGGAGTCCGCCTTGAGTCATGGGAGTCCGCCTTGACTCATGGGAGTCCGCCTTGACTCATGGTAGTCGGCCTTGTCTCGTGGTAGTCCGCCTTGACTCGTGGGAGTCGGCCTTGACTCTTGGGAGTCAGCCTTGTCTCTTGGGAGTCGGCCTTGTCTCATGGGAGTCCGCCTTGACTCATGGGAGTCAGCCTTGACTCTTGGGAGTCCGCCTTGACTCATGGGAGTGACTCATGAATTGCAGACTATATTTGACCAATCACAACACAACTGGAGCTACCTAGTTTGAATATACACCACTGTAAATTAGATTTGAGAGCTGCAACAGAAGGAAATATTATTTATCTGCAAATATATAGTTATAGATTGGAAATATGACACTCAAGTTATATATGGACTGCTTTTATGATACTTCTATGGAGCTCTCCATATATATCACCATCCACTTTCATTGTATGGAAAAGAGCAGCTCGGACATTTGCCCTAATATCTTATTTTACGTCCTTTGGCTTGAAAATACGAGGATGATACAATTTTGAATTGTCATTTCTTTTAATGTTCATCTGACATTGAAAAAATTAAGTCTGTTTTGTCCTAAATCCTCAGGTGATGTTCAAGGTACACATGTTATTGTTTATTTAAAGATGAGGAACCTAAGCGAAACATTGTCGCAGGTATAAATCTGAGCTGCGTGCTGGTCTGTCAGCCGCTCTCATTAAGGCCGATTCTCTCTGTGGTGGGCTCGCCTCGTCTCCTCTGTGCCACCGTGTGCTTATTCCTCATCAACATTCACCCAGCCGGAGAAAATTAATTCTATTAAAGGCCTCAATTCCCTGCGCCAGACCTCACTGTTTAAACATCTTTTTAGTGTATGATTAGAGCATATTTCCCAAACCTGGCTGGGAGTGGCGTTTGGGTCGGGTAGGTCGAGCGCATGAAAGAGGACGACTTCATTGTGTGATGACTGGACCATAAATCATCGCCCGTTTTCTATAAATCACGGCAGATGGCAGGGAGCGAGCGTGGGCTCATGGGAGCCCACCGGCCCCGGTGCACACTGCAAGGAGTGGACTGTAGCAGACGCTGGCAGCCGAGCGGGTCAGGGCGCGGATAGATGTCGGATGAAGTAAGGGGGTGCGGTGGGAGGCCGTCGGCAGCCAGCGGTGATGAGATGCAGACCTGGAGGTCCGTGAGACCCACCTCTCCATACTGGCCCGCGTTTAACACGTCTAATCGGCCTGATTAATATGTATGCGCTCGACTCCAGTGGCCCATGTGAGCGCTGTCAGACTGACAGTGTTCTGGGGTTCTGGGGGGTGAATTTGCCCATCCTGTCATCCATTATGATTATGAAGATGTAATTGAGCAGACTATGAAATTGAATGCAGTCGCATTGCGGCGCTTGTTGGAGACTTAAACTCGCCCAATGTCATTGTCTCAGCACGGCCCAACAAACAAATATGCACTATTGTGACTTTCACAGAAATACCTTTGACAGATAGTGAACGGTAGGCTATACTTTGTGCTTTTATACGTTGTCCACATGGTCAAGTGCTTTAGCCTTTCAAAGTATACTCTTTTGACCACAAGCTTGTATGGACACGTTCGTCGTATGCGCACTACGACCAGGTTCACATGCAGACAAACACAAACAGTCCATGCATCTAGAAAGATTAGGCAGCACGTGGACGTTTTGCGTGTACTGTGGTATTGATGACTTGACCTCATGCTATCTGTGTGTAGTCGTAGTGGCAACCCAGTTTTTCCACGTCTGTGCACGCCATCTGCACATGCGCCTTGAGCTGACTACTAAAGAGCTTCACAAATGTGTTCGTGGTCAAAGAGTATACTTTGAGTGCTCGACAATTTTGACATTCGTGCAGACAAGTTTTTCTAGACACGTGGACAGTCGCGTCTTCGTGCACCAGTCGTAGTGCACATGCGTCGAATGCATCCATACAGGCACGTATAGTCAAAAGGAAAGACATTGAAAGGCTAGTGTGCTCGACTGAGCGAGAGACGTAATGGCACACGGAAAACCAAAGAATATTTTGGTCATCGAGGCTCCTGAAAACGCTTATGCCGTGCATGCCAGTACATCTCGACTGCTCTAGACTTATAAAGTATACACTACTATGTGTTCGGCACACAGTCAACTCAAAGTGCATGCACACCCGGTCTCGAAAAACTTGGCTGCATGCGGACGGTCTGTGTGGACTGCGCTATAGGCGAAATCTGCTGACGTAATCGCACACGGAAAACCACAGTAAATTTTAACTGACTATTACATAATCGCGGACGCGTATGCTTGGCCAACGCATTGCACATACTCAAGGGCTTAGCTTCCAGGGGGATGGGGTGGAGGTTACCCCCCCCCCCCCCAATAATAAAATCAAGCAAGTACAACCCCCCAATATTTATACCATGATCAATGGAAACATGTAAATTCTTCACACTGTAACCCCCCCAATGTTCAAGCCAAATCTACGCTCTTGCACATACTGTTGCACGTTGCTTTGGTTGCACACTTCAGTACTCTAGGGGGCGGTAGAGTTTCCTTTTGTTTTTGCCATTAAACGTGAATATGTGGTTTAGTCGCTCACTATATTATTCTCGCACCCATTCAGACCCGTTTATGATTCGGCTGTTTACAACGTGTCTGGATGATTGAAATAGCACCTGAATTACACCCGAGGCTTCAGTTTATACGTCGAGATTGTTGCTTATTTTACTGCTGCGCTGTTCTCTACACAAGTTAAATCAACCGTTATCTAATCTGAAAGAGATGCATAATTTTAAGCATTAGTTCTTCATTTGGGAACGTATGCATGAGGATTTTAGTGATATTTTGTTTCACAATGCAAGTAAACCACATGTAGAGGCGTTTATAAGACACATGATAAATGAAGGGAATTGTGAGTGGCAGAAATCATCAAGTCATCAGGTAATGTGATAAAAAATGTACCCCTTGATTATAACTTGCTTTAGATTTTGTGCTTCAGTGTAAAATTGCAGAAATCAATCAAAGAGCTGGATTAGGGGGCGTGCTGTGCTGCTAATTCAAGTGCTCTATTATCTCATGCATGATACTGAGAATACTGTGACGGTGATAAAGACATTCTTGTATCATTATTTATGTCACTTATACTGTCCCACTGTAAGTAGGACTACTGTAGTAAACTAGGCCACTTCAAGTTCACTATAGACTCTCTCGGGGGTAAAACACTTTTTAGCAAATACCTGTACAGTTAAGACAGGTATTGTTCGATGGACTTGTGCTATAATTAATGCATATATACAGTGGGGTGAAAAAGTCTAAAACCAAAAGTGGAAATGCTTCTATTTTTCTAATTTAATGCAGCATTTTTAATTACAATTTATATTATGAGCATGACATATTGAGTGAAAAGTACACGAATTTCAGGCTGTCTTGGCAATTGATACTGTATGTGGAATTAAACCAAACCTGATGATGCAAGATATCCAAACATGATTTGAGAATATTCCCAAGAGCATCTTGTTTGCTTTTGTACAAATGAGTAAACATGGTCAATATCACACATTTGGCTATTAAATAGAGACAAAATCTGAAATATCATCCTGTTTGCTTGTTTTCACTTCTTCAAAATTTTAAGTTTGAGTAGAAAAACTAAATCCCAGATTTCCGGTGTGGTTTCAAACCAAGTGTGCCACACAAGCCCTCAAAAGTGAAGCCAAAACGTCTCGATCGCCCCCCGGTGACTGGTCCTAGTATAGGTCATAAACCCCGCCTCCACATGTTATTCAACGGGACATGAGACCAACTAAACAATTCAATTACACTTCACATATCTTTTTTCCAAAGATAGTTTCTGTCATTTACTGTCGTTTCTATCACGTTGATGTCATTTCAAGTGTTTGTTTTCAAAATAAGTTTGTTTTTAGTTATTTGATGCTATAAAAACGGTGCTGTGACATCATGATTGACAGCTGTGATTGACAGGTTCTCTGAGCGAAGTAGTCACTGAAGCACCAACTGACTTTTTTTCGGGATCTTCGGAGGACTGAGGAGATTGGAGCTTTAAATTTAATATCTAAATTTCTATAATTATTTCACACTGTCATAAGTCAAAAGTCAAAAGTGCAGGGCGTGTGCTTGCGATTGATTCGGCGAGAGTGAGGGCGGGGCCTTGATTTCGAGGCTTTACTCCCTACTCACTACTGTGCAGGTCTGGTCCCGAAATTGCAACTGCGCAGATGTCAGCGCCATATCGGGACACTGGCGGCTTCAGTTCTCACCAATGGAAAAGAGCGAAGGGGCGTCGTCCATCTTTTTTTACAGTCTATGTTTCAAACACATGAATGTGGAGACTCCACTGATTAAAGTCAACATGAATGGATTTAGATCAAAAATCAAATACATTTAATTGCCCATTTAAATGCAGAATTAATAAATATTGTGTTCAAAACTGTTCGTGTCCCTCCGTGCCCCCGTGTGATTATGTTTAGATTTAACTGCGGGGTGAAGGATGACTTCCTCTGAGCCAGGCTCTCGGCCCCTCTGATCTGCTTTAGCTCAGGTGACCTCTGACCCTGGGGCCATCAGGGACACAAGCTCCACCCTGATTGGCTGAGAGCAGGATTTGGAGCATTTGCCTTCAATTGGTCTCCCTATTTAACACGACCTGGGCCACGGCCAAAACTCACTCACATCTGTTTTAAATTGCCACCTCTTCTAATTATGTGCGATTTCTTTTGTTTGTTGCTGTTTGTTTTGGGATCCATAAACACATTTAATGGTCAAAAGCCCGAACGCCGCAGCAGGGGGCATGTTGTGGTTATTTTTACGTGATGCAGGAAATTATGTTTACTTGTATTTTTTTATATATATATATATATATATATATATATATATATATATATATATATATATATATATCTAAAACAAAAAATAATGCCTAAATTATCATTATTTGTTCAGTACAGGCATATAATAGCAAATGTCATTTATATAAAGGTGTTTTTCTATTTGTAAATGTATTATTTTATTTAGGTCTTTCCTACTATGCAAACAATGGTATGCCCCCATCATATGTTTATATATATTGAGGAAATATGAAACATTTAAAGATGGAAATCATATTAGTTTAATTCTTTTATCACATTAACACAATTAATCATCATTCTCTCACCCATCCCAGATGTGTACGACTGACTGTCTTCTGCAGAACTAATTTGAAGATTTTTAGAAGAATATTTCAGCTCTGTTGGTCCATAAAATGCACATGAATGTGTCCAGAACTTTGAAGCTCCAAAAAGCACATAAAGGCAGTATAAAAGTAATCCACAAGACTCCAGTGGTTTAATCCATGTCTTCAGAAGTGATATGAGAGGTGAGAGTGAGAAACAGATCAATATTTAAAATCCTTTTTATCATAAATCTCCACTTTTACTTTCACATTTTTCTTCTTTTGTTTTTGGCAATTCACATTTTTGTGCATATCGCCACCTACTGGGCAGGGAGGTGAATTTAAAGTAAAAAAGGACTTAAATATTGATCTGTTTCTCACTCTCACCTCTCATATCACTTCTGAAGACATGGATTAAACCACTGGAGACTTGTGGATTACTTTTATGCTGCCTTTATGTGCTTTTTGGAGCTTCAAAGTTCTGGTCACCATTCACTTGCATTTTATGGACCAACAGAGCTGAAATATTCTTCTAAAAATCTTCATTTGTGTTCTGCAGAACTAAGAAAGTCAAACACATCTAAGATGGCATGAGGGTCATACACAAAAAATGATGAGTGCAATTAAATTTTTTTTGTGAACAATCCATTTAAAGTGAACATGGGGGTGAATTTTGTATTATTTACTACTTTTTCTTTTCTCTTTTTTTTGCATGTCTTTCAATTCCTTCATTGAAAATGTTCAAACAAGGAGAGCTTCGTTTTAATTGGTTATCAATTAGGCTTTTTCTGAGTTCATCTTTCAGATCGTTTCTTTAACTAACAAATGGCCATCTGTTAGTTAATGACATCATCGTCCAGGAAGTGACTCGTTTTAGTGGGAAAACACGAGCGATTGATTTGATGAATTCTTTGATGTTTTGTGGTGTTGGTTGTTTTGTCTCACTCTAAAATATCCTGTCCCGTTTGATAAAATCAGACAACATTTCTGTGTCTTTGAGAAGTGTATCACCACGTTCTAGTCAAACAGAAGAAAGAAAAGAAAAAAGATTTTCTGCTCTGCACATTCATGAATTCCTCTGGCAGATCACACTTAAAAGAGGCAGCAGCCCGATTAGCCCCTTCTCTCGTGTTTTCACTCGTCCTGCATTTCTGTCCAGCTGGCTGCCCACCAGGACTTCCCTTCCCCTGCGAGACTCTTCAAACACTTCGTTAAAAAAGGACAACTGAGGCAAATGTTCCAGCGTGAGGCCTCACTTCTGCTCCCGGCCAGAAGAACCTCTAGAGGAGACACTGAATCTGTGTAGAACTGGATCGAAGCTTCACTCCCAGCAGATGTGATCTTGCTGGATTATTTTGGATGGGTTTGTTCTGGTGTTCTCTTTGAGATTTGGGCCGCATGTCAATTCACACTCTTTCCAAACTACGTAGTAAACAACTGTAGGCTTAGTGCATCTCAAAACGTAGTATTGGACTGTTGCATGTCAGATTCAAGGAAGACTACACTCAAAAACTATGTTTGATGTGAGAAGTATATAGTGGAAGACTTGTTAGTGTTTCATGTTTTGTTATGTTGAGATTCAGAAGAGTTTCTCTGGGAGTTTTGGGGGTTTTGATTATGGCGAAGAGTGGAGCGTGAGCTAACGATAAAGAGAGCTTCCATTGAAGACATAAGTCCAAATTCATCATTTAAAAATTGTGTTTGATAGCAGAATTCATGGTGAACAACTGCATTACCCATGGTGCATCAGTGAAGATCCACCAATGTGAGAACCACGGCGAACGAAACCTGTGAAGCGTGCCTCCAAGCGACTGCGCGCTCCCATAATGCACTGTGCATGATGTAATTAAACTACTTATATATTTGTACATATCGGGATATTTGCAATAAATATATTGTTTCTATACTTATAATCAACAACCTAAAATCAATAGCTTTATATGTATATTTTCCCATCGTTTTCTTTTTCAATGACATCATTCGCAATGCATCATGGGATTGTAGTTTGTGCCCTCATGAAAGATAGTAAGTACACAGTCTTGTATCTTTGTTTTTTTAATTATACTCTAATTAGGGCTGTCGATTTAACACGTTAATTCAGTGCGATTAATTTTATTAAAAATAATGCGTTAAAAAAATTTACGCAATTAATCACAATGACCCGGAACTGTAATAAGGAAGATTCCTGAGAAATGCAAGCTTGCAGTACCACCCGTTTACTCCAGGGGGCAGTAAGTGAAACTTCAGCTGTGTGAGCAACACACAGTTTATACAGTGAAGAAACACTTCAGTAGCAACAACACAAACATGCGTTACATTCTTGCGTTCAAAACACTTTCAAATTAAGGGTTCTCAAGATGTGTAACTATAACTGTGTAAGAGTGTTAAACTATATTTAACTTAACACAGTGACCAAAAATTTTTGTTTATGGCAGGTGAATTTATCAGCATAGAAATAACAAGCATAAAATTAATTAACATTTAAGTATAATTTTAATTACAGATCTGATTCTGAGTCGAAACCCGGCAGCATCAAATAATCTGTATTAATGCATCAGATCTGACAATTATTCAGTGAAGACTTCGAAACAATTAAGAAATGTTTGCATTGTATCTGTATTAGCCGTGCATGTTTATTTGGTATTTATGAGGCAATTAGGCAAATAAATGTGTGATGCAGCACATGATTAATTTTTTCAGGCGACATGAAGAGGTATAGACTGTGATAAACTCGTTTTATCGGAATTAAATTAACCGTTTATAATCGTTACTAGCATTTAAAAATACTGTTTTCACTCTGGAACAATTGGAAATCACTTTGTTCCTGTTTTCAGTTACTTAATGCAAATAAAAAATAAAATGCATTTGTTTTTTGTTTTTCGTTTCTTGAACCTTTTTTTAGTCCCTGGTTAATACGGTAACTTTTACGTACAAAACGGATGTACATGATACATAAAGATGCTTCGTAAAATCATTACCATTTACCGTTTATAAGAACATTTCACATTTTGAGCGGTTTTGAATTTCTTTTTTACCTTTTTGAACATGTTTAATCACGTACCTCATGACGTACCACATAACTTCAGACTTCACAAAATAAGAAGTTGCCAATCGTGACAACAAAATCAACAATAAACACAGTGTAAATAAACTTGTAAACACTTTTACACTTCAATGTACAAAGTACTTCACTGGTGTTGAGCGGGTAGAATTCAATGAAGCTGTCAGCGGAGGACATGTGAGGCGTCTATTTCTCAAACTAGAGACTCTGATGTACTTATCCTCTTGTTTAGTTGCACATCTGGTCTTCCACATCTCTTTCTGTCCATGTTAGAGTCAGTTGTGCTTTGTCTCTGAAGACTGTAGTTACACCTTTAGATGAAATCTTCAGTTTTTTGGTAATTTCAATCATTGTATCGCTTCATTCCTCAAAACAATGATTGACTGACGAGTTTCTAGAGAAAGTTTCTTTTTTGCCATTTATGTCCTGATATTGACCTTAACACATGCCAGTCTATTTCATACTGTGCAACTCAAAAACAACACAAAGACAATGTTCAACTTCATTTAATGAACCAAATATCTTTCAGCTGTGTTTGATATAATGGCGAGTGATTTTCTAGTATCAAATGATCAATTTATCATGATTACTCAAGGATAATGTGTTGGAGTGATGCTGCTGTCAAGATTTGATCAAAAATGACTTTGTTTAAATAGTGATGGTGCTGATTTATACATCAGTAATGTCCCGAATATACTTTGTGATCAGTTGAATGTCACTTTGGTGAATTAAAGTACCGATTTCCTTCTGAAACAGCAAAATCTGTCCAGATATCTGTAGAACCTTTGCAGTTGCCTGTCTGTGAGTCTGTCAAATGCCCCCTTCGTTGTACGAGTTGGTGTCACACAGCTAGACGGCAGTGTCACCTGGTATCTGTTACTTTTCTCAGCGCTGGCCAGGATGCATGAACTCACATTTGTTATTATTACTGGATGAGGATTTAAAAATGCTTTTATGCGTAATGCTGCAGGCGCCCATGATAAAGACACATTATGGACTGAGATATTATTTTCAGAGCATATTCTAGCAAGTTGCACGTGTAGACTGATGTGTGGACCAGTCCAGGTAGAACCAGTGGGATCCGTTAAAGAGTCCATTTTCAGAAGCACGTGGGAGAGGACGAGTGGAACGGTAGATGAGGCCGATAAAACCCGTTAGAGGTCAAGGGCAGCAACTGTGAAGGTGGAACGGTTTGTCCCGCACAACACCAGCATGATCTCCTGTCAGGAAGCCCCCAAAACATAGACATTAATGCAAATTATAGTTTGATAATTTAATTACTTGGCCGGCTTGATCTGTCCATTTTATTGTAATTATCATCGGCCGGGGGGTTGCGTTCCATCATCGTAAAATAAACATCATCTATCATCCTTGCGGATGATTAGCCTGTGACAGGCTGCGGAAGCTGCTTTGCATAAATCAGGTCTAACGCTGTCTGCTGGAGCCCGCCGATATATTTTACACGGCCAGATTAAATGGTGTCCACTGGGTTTGATATAAGGTCATTGCCGTGGCGTCTCGCATCTCCAATGCGTTTCCTCCATACTTCCAACATTTCAACGCTAGGCCAGATGCTGGAGGTCCAGATCTAATGAACTCTGGGTAAACTACTATACTTTATAGGCATGTTCCCGGTTCAAAGTTAAGCAGCATTTGTGGCATAATGTTGATAACAAAAATAAAAATACAATCACGAAACAAATTGCAGTAAGTGCATATAATGGAAGTGAACGGGGCAAGTCCATGATTTTGGTGTGATACAATCACTAAACTTCTATGTGTGACGTTATATCCAATATTACAACTTCGTGGTCATGATGAAGTAGCGCCGGTAAATCTTGTAATCACTCTAAGCATTTTATAACAACATGTTGTTAGCATATAATGTTCACGTTTAGTGACTATAATAGAACAAGGTGCTGTTAGTGTTTTTGTTTATTTGAATGATATGCAGAAAATGACGACCTGTCAGATTAATTTAAATAGGTGTCATTATATACTATTTTGTTAGTCCGCTTTTTGCTTTGATTGCAGCGTGCATTCGTCATGGCATTGTTTCGACAAATTTATGCAAAGTCACAACATTTATTTCCATCCAGAGTTGCATTATATTTTGGACGAGATCTTGTATTGATGACGGGAGAGTTGAACCACTCCGTAAAGTCTTCTCCAGCACATCCCAAATTCTTTCAATGGGGTTAAGTTCAGGATTCTGTGGTGGCCAATTCATGTGTGAAAGTGATTCCTCATGCTCGCTGAACCACTCTTTCACTATATGAGCCTGATGGGTCTTGTGATTGTCATCCTGGAATATTCCCGTGCCGTCAGGGGAGAAAACAATCCACTGATGGGATAACTGTTCGTTCGGTACATTCAGGTCGTCAACTGACTTCATTGTATTGCGCATAATGTTGCTGAGCCTCGATCTGACCAATTGAAGCAACCCTAGATCATAACACCACCTCCAGAGGCTTGTACAGTGGCATTATGTATGACGGGTGCATCATGCACTTCCCTTCTTACACTGATGCGCCCATCGCTTTGGAATAGGATAAATCTGGACTCATCAGACCACATGACCTTTCCATTGCTCCACAGTCAAATCTTTATGCTCTCTAGTGAATAGAAGTTGTTTTTCTGATTATCCTCACTAACATGTGTCTTTCTTGTGGGCACACAGCTGTTTAGTCCCAATCCTGTAAGTTCTCGTCTCATTGTGCGTGTGGAAATGCTCTTACTTTCACTATTAAACATAGCCGTGAGTTCTACTGTCGATTTATTACGATGTGACTTTGTTTTAGTGATCTCTGATCACGATCACTCAACATGAAGCTGACGGTTCACCACTATCCTTCCAGGTGTTATTAATGCATTGGACAGATCTTCACTCGATTTCAGCAATCTCCTTAGCTGTGTTCTTTGCTTGTTTTGGGACAATAATTTACCCTTTCTGAAACACAGTAACATCCACGACCACATGATACGTCTTCCGACATGGTTGTTTAAGAAATGAGAAGCTGCACACTGCATCAGTTTGGGCTAAAGTAAATGTTGCCAGCTGAAGCAAATTAAACACTGCTATAATGATCCAATCACAAGCTCTTAAGTATCTGCCTAATTTAAAAACAATGTGTCCAGGCAGTGTATAGTCTCTGTAACAGCTGTAGGCTCAGTAAACACTGACGAGAAATACGTACGTGTGCCGCAGTCACATCCTTTGTTTAGCCAATCAGAAGACATTCTGCCTGTCAATAACTGCAGGCATTCACAGGACATCCCATATATGGTCGTAATCCAATTCACTTTAAAAACTCCCATTT
Source organism: Xyrauchen texanus (assembly GCF_025860055.1). Taxonomy (NCBI): domain Eukaryota; kingdom Metazoa; phylum Chordata; class Actinopteri; order Cypriniformes; family Catostomidae; genus Xyrauchen; species Xyrauchen texanus. The sequence continues at coordinate 30,638,373 of NC_068307.1, forward strand.
TCAGTTTCATAACGGCATCATTTTATGTGTTTTGGAAAGTGTCCTTTGTCAGTGCCGTTCCAGTGTAGATGAGAGCCATAAACAAATCAACATGAATGTGCTTTCAAACACAAGCGTGTTAGTATGGACGTGGCCTTACTGGAAACATGATTTCCTTCTTCGTCTTTTTCTTTAAATAAACGAGGGACGAGTCCAAATTCACCACAAATGTTGTAGATTGAGCTTAACTTGTACCGAACCCGAAACATTCCTTTGGTGTGGGACTATCTGTCTTCTCAATGGAGCTCATTAAAAGACAAAGTAGCCATAGAATAAGATAATATTTGATAGAAATAAAATGAATCCCTCTAACTGAGTAAACATTACAATTGTTATATTGCAGAACTGAAAAGTGATTTAGCTGTTTGTCAGGCATTGTCTTTAGTCACAATGGTACTATTTGTATTCATGGCTAATTATACGTCTGTCAGTCAAACATCCTTAGTGAATGAAAGAGACAATATACATATTAGTTCTGGGGCCCTTTGCAATCGTGTTTGAAATATTACATGAGGGAACAATCACTCTGTCTGTGTGTCTCTCTCTGTTACCACAACACAAGAGTTCTCAAACTGTCTTTGTGAAGATGTAAGCTGCATTATTTATGTTCAAACCACTGTTACATTGTTGACCCTGCATGGCATATAGATGAAAGTGAGGTGGCCCCTGTGTTTTGGGTTTGGCGGGGTGAGTTTGGGCTCTTGAGGCCCTGAGATGTTTGTCTTGTCAGGGTAAAAAGGGTTTGTGCTGGAAAGAGGTTTTTCATTTTTGTTAAACTCATTTTCGTGAGCCAAAAAAAAAAAAGAAAAGAGAGAAATTCACCCAATATCCATCATCTTTTAGTTCATAACTCTATTTTCTCTTTTACCAGAAAGGCTCTTACAGAAATGATTGTACTTGCACAATGTCTTGGATTGTCTTTGTATTAAAAATTAGTATTATTATTTTTTGAATCTGTTGATTTTATTCAGTGTAGTTTATGTTGGTGGGATTTAGCAAACATCATTCAGAACCAATTTTACTTCTAGAATGTGACGTATTTCCAATTGAAATTAGGACAGAGATACAGTAGACCGGTACTTCATTTTATCCATCATAATTGACTAGCTTGTCAAAGTGGGCGTTACCAGAATAAAGACAGGTGGTTGAAGAGGAGGGCTTGAAAAATGAGAGGGTTTGTGATGTCAGTCGAAAACAAAAAACACTCACAAACACACAAAGAAAAAAACTGGTGAGACTAGAGCTCTTTTTTTTTTTACATGTCAAAAAAATACAAATATATCAGTCACAATGCCGAACACACACACACTGAACCAGGATATCAATAAGTGGAGCTCTACGGCTTCTTTTGGTCATTGTTGACATTACAAGTTTTCCAGCAATCTGACACACACACACACACACACACACACACACACACACACACACACACACACGTTGTGTTTCCATGTTTTATGGGGACTTTCCATAGACATAATGGTTTTTATACTGTACAAACTTTATATTCTATCCCCTAAACCTAACCCTACCCCTAAACCTAACCCTCACAGAAAACTTTCTGCATTTTTACATTTTCAAAAAACATAATTTAGTATGATTTATAAGCTGTTTTCCTCATGGGGACTGACAAAATGTCCCCACAAGGTCAAAAATTTCGGTTTTACTATCCTTATGGGGACATTTGGTCCCCACAAAGTGATAAATACACGCACACACACACACACACACACACACACACACACACACACACACACACACACACACACACACACACACACACATGTTGTGTTTCCATGTTTTATGGGGACTTTCCATAGACATAATGGTTTTTATACTGTACAAACTTTATATTCTATCCCCTAAACCTAACCCTACCCCTAAACCTAACCCTCACAGAAAACTTTCTGCATTTTTATATTTTCAAAAAACATAATTTAGTGTGATTTATAAGCTGTTTTCCTCATGGGGACTGACAAAATGTCCCCACAAGGTCAAAAATTTCGGGTTTTACTATCCTTATGGGGACATTTGGTCCCCACAAAGTGATAAATACACGCTCACACACACACACACACACACACACTCACTCACTCGCATACACACTCACACAGGCACACAAACGCACACGAGCGCACACTCTCACTTGCGCACGTGCACGCGCACACACTCACTTGCGCACGCACAAACGCACGCACGCACACTCATGCACACACACACGCATACACACTCACTTGCGCACTCACGCACGCACACACACACACACACACTCGCTTGCGCACGCGCTCACTCGCACACGCACACACACTCCATAGGAGGGTTCACAATCTCATTATTTATTGAAGTATATGAGTATGTTTGAATTGGCGTCCTATCTACTGTTAGTTTAAATAAAGTTTGATGCATTATATATACAGTATGCATATTTTCTGTAGTCAAACGACCAACTACAATTATCAAAATGTGCAGATCACCCTGATCAATCTGATGGTTTCTTTCTTTTTATTTATTTCTTGACTCATTATTTGATCCGACTGACAAAAGCTACAACATTTTGACACAAAATTGAAAAAATAATAGAAATAGTTTATTTTCAAAACAATAATTGGACACTTCCCACTTAATTTAACATGCATGCAATGAGGTCATATGACGACACTTTAGCGTACCACTGTTTGAACTGTCTCAATCTGTCACAATGTCGCAGAGAGTTTTTTAAACCGAACCGAATTTAAGCAGTGGACATTAGGCGTGTAATCGGAGCTTTGCTGATTCATTAAAGCCTCTACGGCTGAAACTCAAGGTTGTGGCTTAATCTTTGACCTTCTCTTGTCTTTCTCTTTGCGTTCATGCTGACCTGCATGCCACAGGGATGCTGGGAATGTTTTCCCACCTATAAATGTGTGTGTTCAACACCTCGGGTGCTAAAAGCCGCCTGCGTTTTGTGAAGTGATGCTCTAAATTGAGCTGAGAGGACACGCTCGAGTTTCTCTCCTGTATAGACAGATGGAGGGAGAGATGAAGAGATGGATGAGTGTTTGTTTGTGTGCGTTTACACTGTCATCCAATTCCGATATGTTTGCAGGTATCTGGCACAGATCAGATCTTGTTGCATGCGAGTAAACGGCAAAAACACGTGTGAGATCGGATTCCTGCCACTTGATTTTGACCACTTTCAAATCGGTTTCTAAATCCAACATGTACCTGACCTCTGACCTACTGTATAATCATAACTAATTCTTCATTTCATTCTTTGGTTCCTTGGAGGACAGAAAGTATTTCGGGTTTGGAATGACAGAAAGGGAGAATAAATGATAGTTCTGCTTTTTTAAAAAGGTCTAGGAACAGACAATGAATATGTCCACTTGTTTGATGAGGTTTTCAGGAACTGATTAGGATCATTTATTAGTGAAACATGGCAGGATTGCCAAAAGTGCAATAAAAATATGAATCTCTTCAGCTCAGAATGGATAATGCACATCACATTGAGCTCTTTATCACATTTGTCCCTAAAAGTCCCAAAAACAGATGGTATATTATTTCAAAACAGATGCTAGTTTGCATAGAAACATGGCATGAATATTTATGTGTAATTATTTTATGACACTGACAGACCGGTAGTCCAGAATTCCTCTCACAGGCTGCTGAGAAAAATCACTGAAAGGACAATAAATAGAGTTTTAAAGAAGCACAAACTGTCCTACTTACACTCGATACTGTAACTCGCTCTAATATGACTTCTTTTACAATAAAAACTGCATTTAAAATGCATTTAATATCTGGGTCACTGTGAGACACAATGGAAGTCAATGGGGTTTAATCTGTAAACGTTAAAATACTCACTGTTTCAAAAGTATAGACACGAGACATAAACTATATGTGTTGTATATGTTTGGTTAAACACAACATTTAAAGACGTCCAGCATGTGTTAACAGTAAATAATATATAGAATAGAGATAGACCAATATATCGGTTTTACTGATTAATCAGTGCCGATAGTTGCTTTTTGGCACTATCGTTATCGGTACAATCTATTGCAATAGTTGCATCATTGACAATATTCATCCAGAAATGTATCCTAACTTTTTTATTGGATAAACAATATCTAAATTAAAGCGAGGGCATATAATGAAAAACACGACTATATGGAAACGTGTCGGCGCATTTATCGTGTCTCCAATCATATCTTATATGTGCTATATATACAAAACCCGTCATCTAGTGGAGATAGAGGCATAAACAGTTTCATTTGGTTAATACTCAAGTATAGAGCGTTGCAGCAGAGCCAAGTCTGTGCATTTCAGAATAACAGTCCCAGGTGTGTTTCGGGCTTGTTTATAGTTAAAAGTCCCGTGTTATGCAGTAAATCATAATTTTGCTCTCATTATTTTTGGGGATTTTATTTATTTTGGACTCTTATCACCTCTGTATTTGTGCCCGTCATAGTAATGAAAGACTAAGACAATTTTTTATAAATCGTTTTATAAATAAATTTGAAAAACTATCGCCCGATTAATCAGTTATCAGCCTTTTCCACCACCATAGTCATCGGTATCTGCAAAATCCACTATCAGTCGACCTCTGATATAGAAAAAACTGTTTACAGCACAGATGGACACAAAACCATGTTTGAAAAGTCCCTAACTCACCATATACTTGAAAAACTGTCCCAAACCCGGCCAGACACCCTGACGGTTTGTTGGAATTCATCCAGATTGGGTCGGGTTGAAGACCTCTGTTACACGTGTAGAATAACCGAATAGTGATTTTAGTATTCCAATAGTGGCGTGTCAAACGGTTAACCGTATATCGACTATTCGTGTACATCCCTACTTGAAACCCTCCAAAAATTGGCCCCATTCACTTCCATTGTAAGTGCCTCACTGTCACCTCAATTTTGCATTTTCTTTTTTTGGTCGAAATAATTTTTTTGTGATAATCAACATTATTCCACAAATGCTGTTGAACTTGTATTGAACCCAGAATATTCCTTTAAATTTGTAAAATAGAAGTTTACTTAATCCATTTGAGTTGGGACAACATTAATACTTTCTGTGGTGTTAATGCAGCATTGATGAAACTGGGCAGGCGATTTCCTTTGGGACTGGATTGGGAGAACAAATGTTGAAATGAAACGTTAGCGCAGCGTAGTTCTAGCGAGAAGACTAGCAGCTGTACATCATCGCACCATTAGCTGGGTAACTCCTAGACAATCACGTGTAAGCCGTTGCTTTATAAGTCACATTGTTGTTTCAGTGTGCTAACACGGCAACCTCCTCCACCCCACCACCACCTGTTGAGTCCCGTCCTGCACTGCCTCCTATCTCCGGCAGGATATGACGGTTCCAAGTACAACTTCTTTGGACAGCCAGATGGGGACTACGCCAAAGAGAGAGACATTACATTCCTGTTTTACATTCATCAAATAAATGTAATTTTACATTTCACTCAAGTCTGCATGTCTTCCTGATAGAAGTGTAATTTAATGCATTTAAGAGCAAGATGAGAATATGAGGAATTTTAATGCTCCGTTATATTGATATTGCTATATAAAGAATATCTGTTCTGCTGGAGTTTTGGGGGTTACCACTCTGGTGAAGAATGGGTCTTGTATTTAGATTGAGGATGGACTTTTATACTTTCAAGTGAAACTAGATTTGAGTGTTGTTTAGCTCTATAAGCAGTTGCTATTAAATAGACAGTGCAACAGTTTAAACTGACATATACTGATGTACACTGACTTGACCTAATCCAACTAAATTATATTGGCTCAATGAAACACTTAATCTGAATCACAGACATTAAAATACTTATATAAACTTTCTACAATTCAATAAATGATGGGTAATGAGCTGTTTAATAACACTGCCGTATAAGAAACATCTTGTTAATTAATACAAAATTGAACTATTTTTTTACAGAACAAAAATTGACACAAGAGGTGAAAACACTTTTTTTGTCATATATTTCTGTGATATATCTCTGTCCTGCACATGTTTGAATAAACATTCTCATCTTTCCTCCTGTTTCCTGTTCTCAGGTTTTCTGATGCTGTGGGCGCCTGAAGTGTTAAACTGACCCCAGATCAGATCACCTGACGTGTCATTCGTGTGCCCATAACTGATTTAATCGACAGATACTGACTGAACTTAATCATGTTTTTTTTTTCTTTTTGACAACATTGTTCAAATTGAGGAAAGTCTTTATTAGTATTTAATTGTAATTTAAATAAAAACATTAAATAGTGAAAACAATATTCATTTATTATTTTGTTTTTACAGAAACAAGATGGCACAAAGCACAAGAATACTGTAAACAATATGGTGATTCTTGCTGGTTCCAGGTTGTTATTAGAGATTTTTGTACCAATCTTCAAACCCAAATCATTTTCCAGCCTGATCTCATGAATATTACAAGACTTTGCTGACATTTAAAAAATGATGTAACATGGTTCATTACACATATCGTGGCACTTCTGAGGTGAAATGTCCACTATGTGCTAAAAACGAGTTAAATCCTAAACAGCTGAGGATTTTAAGGTTAACCCTTTAATCTTAGACAGGGCCGTGATAAAAAAAATCATAAAAATCTTAATAACTACATTCTTGACCAACACAAAATAGGTATTGTTTGAAACGGTAGAGTCTCTACTTTCCAATGCATGTAGACATTATGACCAAAACTGAACAAGAGCTTTGAAATTTGCAGGCAAATCTAAAGTGCTCATTTTGATAAATTCTTAAAACAAAATTGCACAGCACATATTAGTGTAATCAGTAAAAACATCAAATTGATCAAATATTCATGTGTCATATGTTGTTGTAAATCTCTCAAAGAGTAAAATACAACCAGACTATTTGTTTTACTCACCGACACAAATATAGTGAGTAATAATTAAGTATATGTCTTTGACAATTTTGTTGCTGTTGCTTATATGCTGCATTTTGGCTTGTAACTTCACAAAAAAATAAACAGAAGACAAAATATCACATAGAAGAGGTGATTATCTTTCAAACGAGTCCACACACAAGATAATCAGATGTATAGATCATTAGATAATCCACATGAAGCACAATGTTACATATGACCACCAGGAGATGGCGCCAAATACACGACACAGACTCAATGATGACTCAAATGACACAGAATGAAACTCATTCTGTGAAATCTCATGACTAAAATCATGTCTGCATGCTATACAAACCTTTAGTCATTGTTGTGTTTGCATGTGTAATTAGTTCTTATGCACAATTATTATCTTATTTGTTTGGAGATGCTTTTGGAAACTATGACTATAACTTTTGATTGCTTTGACGTATCATCATAAACAATTTTTGAGATAAAATTGACATGATTGTGTAGAAAACAAAAGCAGTTTTTTCTGAGAAATAAGAAAAAATGAAATTTTGTAAAGCAAAGCTTTCAAGAAAGCAGTTTCTTAGGCTGAACATCTCAAAATGCATCATAATCTATATCATAAAAAAATTGGAAATGTTTTTTTTAAATGATATTAAGCACTTGATGCACCTTGTTTATTTTGCTGAGTTTTTTTAATTTTGGCCTTTAATTTTGGGTATTGCACTGAAACAGGAAATCTGCAAAAACACCTTCAGAGCTTAAAGAGTTTTGAAAGAGAAATGTCAATGGGTTATTTAAACATTTTACCAGAGTTACTCCATTATCTATTCAAGTTTTAAGTACATACTTGTGTGAGTCAGATAGGTAGTGTGAGGTGGTGTATGTTAACGGTGCAGGTACAGGGCCACTGTATGAGGGCCCCTGGTGGGGCGAATGAGGGCTGTCAGTGCCCGCAGGGTTGTAACGAGGTTACAGCTGTGAATGTTTGTGCCCACATGGAGCTTGTTTCTGGTAAATCTAAACAGCCCTATAACTCTTGAGTTAGCATTCCTGCTAAAGCTGTCCCATATGCAGAAGAAAGGTGTGTGTGTTCACGTGTGAACAAACAAAATACTCTCACGGAAAACACACAACTACATCCAAGTCCTCAAAACCCTTCTAAAAGCTGCAAATCAGGCCAGCCTGAGCACAAGCTAGCTTAGCAATATAATAAAATTAATCCTTACATTGTATTGTACTTTCTTTGTCACTCTTAGTGTGGTTTTGCTCATCTCTGATGTGAGTTAGATGATGCGTTTCCTGTTCCTGCCGCAGGGTAACCCTCTCTGACCTCTGGGCTCTATAGAATTATGCAGTTAGAATTATTATTATTCACCAGACCCACCCTCATGACCCTCAGCGTTCACTATGGTATCAACGGCACACACTGATTGGCTGGGTTGCATCTTATTATAATAAGGGGGCAGAAGTCATTGGAACAGAGCCATGAGATATTAATAAGCCTTAAAAATCGGCCCCTAAGGATCGCACACCTCCGTGATACCACCTTCAAATTTTCAAATTCTTCATTTTTCATGTGAGCCTTTGCCACAGTAGCGGGCGCTTGCTCTGTCTTTTGCCTCTGACTTGTTTCAGTCACTAAAATCCAGAGAAATATCACAAATGAGATCTTTGTAACACCTCAGTTGTTTCGCAGATGTTTCTCCTGAGCAAAAATACTATTCTCTCACGTGTCTCCTCTAGACTCACCCTTCTGAATTTCATAAACATAGATTGAAGTGTGTACTTTCTGCTTCACTGGTGTCACCCAGCAGAATTAAAAAAAATTATCAAACAGATTCTAGAAAACTCCCCTCATCTCTCATTGGCTGTACAAAAAGATAGTCCCGCCTCAAACTCGCGTTACACAGCCCACTATTTGAGCCGATTGGGTTCAAGAAGTATTTTCCCCATTAATTTCTTTCATATACTTAAAAAAAAGATCACTCAATCTCTTTATCATTTCTTCTCCAAGCAAGTATTGATGCATAAGGCCAGGGATCGGCAACCTACGGCATGCATGCTAGCATTGGCACGCAAAGGGGTAATCACTGGCACACCAGCAACGTCGAGAGCGGAGTAGACTATTTAAATATATACATTTTGCAAATTCATTCCAATTTACATCTTGATGCAACCCTTCCTCATGATCACGCAGCATGTTTTCATGAGCTGAATGGGAGGCTAAATAAAAAGTTAAAATGTGACGAGACTGCGGTATACCCAACAGACTCATGCAGCTCGTGCAAGCCATTTGCGCATCACGAGCCGCCAGCGCTTCACGTTCGGTTAATCGCTTTGCTTCGGTCATGCTGCACAGATGACAGTCAACATTGTGTTTCGTTTGCTTCTTTTGCTTTAAGAACAACACCTGATGTAACAATGAATCCTTGGTCACACTCAAAATTACATTAAACGATTAAAAGAGAAAACATAAGCACACATCATGTGGTTCAAAAGAGACTATTCAAAATATAAATGAAACCTGGAAATACAATTTTAGGATTTTGCAGATGCGATTCACCGAAAAGGTCTAAATAGTAGATCATTTAATTGAGATCATGCTTCACACGTTCTGCTGGTCGCTCATATCGCACGTCAAATCACAAAATGTTTCTTGACTTCAAATGTTTCCAGCCACTGTTCCCCTCTACATAAACGGGTAGTATCATCTGTTGCCGTGTGCCCAGATACCTAGTGGTAGATATTGCCTATTGCATTTCTGTATTTCATTAACACCACAATTAACTTTGAGCTGCTCTAATTCAAGATATATCAAGGTAATAATTCCTATATCCAGCTATGTTACATGTTTCACTTTATTGAGTCTTTCTGGCACCATTACAGAGTAGATTTGTATTTTATAGGTTACTAAACTGGTAAGGTAAGTAAGGTGTTTGTGTAATTTTATTGGGATTAGAAGTGCTTTGCAGCTCTTTTGATTCACTGATAAGTTTATTCTATAGCTCACATTATTGTTCCTAAAACTAAACAATCTTTAGGAGCATACAGGGGTGTATATATTTTATATGCATGCAAGTAATTATTACTCATGATCCAGAGATTCCACCCAACATCATAATTAAAACATTTCTCTAGTTCTCCATCTTCTCCATCCCAGCATTAATGTGAAAGCAGACAAGTACCATTCTTCACTTATGCAACAAAACTTCTTCTGCATTGACCCAGTGGCTGCAATGGTGGCTGTGCCATCCTTTGTCTCTAATATTTGTTTTCCCTTTTCTCTAGACTCATGTCCCCTCAAATAAGCATTTGCAGTCTGAGTTTTTTCCCCTCTACCAGTGCAAGTACAGCAAATACAAGTGACCCCACTCCACCGGTCATTTTGCCATGGATCTAAGTTTTCACAGATTGTTTCCTATTTCACAGAATTGTGATAACTCCAATGTTTTCGCGGTTTAAGGTTCTCTTTCATGTGAGCAATTTGCCTTTTCTATAGAAACAGCCACAATTGCGCCATCCTCAGGGTTTTCACCAATATTGCTTACAGCAGGGGTCTGCGAGAATCAGTTACATTTCTTCACTGGATTGTACGCAGGTTTCAAGCAGAAAAAATGGGTTGTCCAGGTGCCACAAATGCAGCATCATGGGCCGCGCGACTAAGCCTCCTCAGTCACTGCAACTGTGGTGTGCTTTCTGCCTCAACTGATTCATTTTATTTCATCGATACTGCCGCAGCAGTGCCCCGCTCGAATGTAATTGTTCTCATGTTTTCCTAACTAAACGTTTGTTTCCCTTACAGGTACTCTCAATTTCTAAAGTTCGATACATTTATCAAAGTGCATCTACAACAATTAACAAAAAAGCACAGCAGTGCTCCCATAGGAACACCTTCACTCCTTCCAGTTTGAGCTTGATACTGCCGCAGCAGTGCCCCACTCGATACTGCCACAGCAGTGCCCCCTTTCGACTGTTGATACTGCCGCAGCAGTGCCCCACTCGATACTGCCACAGCAGTGCCCCCTTTCGACTGTTGATACTACCGCAGCAGTGCCCCACTCGATACTGCCGCAGCAGTACCCCCTTTCACCTGTTGATACTACCGCAGCAGTGCCCCAATCTATACTGCCACAGCAGTGCCCCCTTTCGACTGTTGATACTACCGCAGCAGTGCCCCACTCTATACTGCTGCAGCAGTACCCCCTTTTGACTGTTGATACTACCGCAGCAGTGCCCCACTCGATACTGCTGCAGCAGTATCCTCTTTCGCCTGTTGATACTACCGCAGCAGTGCCCCACTCTATACTGCTGCAGCAGTGCCCCCTTTCGACTGTTGATACTACCGCAAAAGTGCCCCACTCTATACTGCTGCAGCAGTGCCCCCTTTCGACTGTTGATACTACCGCAGCAGTGCCCCCTTTCGACTGTTGATACTACCGCAGCAGTGCCCCACTCTATACTGCCGCAGCAGTGCCCCCTTTCGACTGTTGATACTACCGAGGCAGTGCCCCACTCTATACTGCTGCAGCAGTACCCCCTTTCGACTGTTGATACTACCGAGGCAGTGCCCCACTCTATACTGCTGCAGCAGTGCCCCCTTTCGACAGTTGATACTACCGCAGCAGTGCCACACTCTATACTGCTGCAGTAGTACCCCCTTTCGACTGTTGATACTACCGCAGCAGTGCCCCACTCTATACTGCTGCAGCAGTGCCCCCTTTCGACTGTTGATACTACCGCAGCAGTGCTCCACTCTATACTGCTGCAGCAGTACCCCCTTTCGACTGTTGATACTACCGCAGCAGTGCCCCGCTCTATACTGCCGCAGCAGTGCCCCGCTCTATACTGCCGCAGCAGTGCCCCACTCTATACTGCCGCAGCAGTGCCCCACTCGATACTGCCGCAGCAGTGCCCCACTCGATACTGCCGCAGCAGTGCCTCCTTTTGCCTTTTGATACTGCCGCAGCAGTACCCCTTTCGCCTATTAATACTGCCGCAGCAGTGCCCCACTCGATACTGCCGCAGCAGTGCCCCACTCGATACTGCCGCAGCAGTGCCCCACTCTATACTGCCGCAGCAGTACCCCCTTTCGACTGTTGATACTACCGCAGCAGTGCCCCACTCGATACTGCCGCAGCAGTACCCCCTTTTGCCTTTTGATACTGCCGCAGCAGTACCCCCTTTCGACTGTTGATACTACCGTATCAGTACCCCACTCTATTCTGCCTCAGCAGTGCCCCCTTTTGCCTGTTGATACTGCCGCAGCTGTGCCCCGCTCAAATGCAATTGCAATGTTTTCCTAACTAAGTTTTGCTTCCCTTACAGGCATGCAAACCAAGCTATATCTATTTCATCCACAGGCGCTCCCATTTTCTACATTTTATATCTTTTCTTGAACTGCATCTGCAACAATGGAAACACAACAGTGTTCCCAGAGGAGCACCATGCTCTCAAATACTCAACTCCACTGCCACAGCAGCTCCTTAACTCTGCTCCTACAGGACACCCACTTTACTTTACTGCTGGTTACCATTCCCTCCTGTTCATTTCAGTAACCCATATTTTCCTGTTACCATTGCATGAGTCTCCACAAGCCAACTGATTTGATCGTTACCTACAGCTCCCTTTGGTCGTTATAACAAAGTTCATTTCTAGGAAAGGAGGAACTTTTGTTCCTGAAAAGCTGCACTTTTCAGTGTCACACAATAAGCTTTTCAGCATTACATCAACGGTTTTGCTTTTCACCACACAGCACACTGACACGCAGACATATACAGACAGCTTCGTGCATCTCTCTCTCTCGAACTGTGGCTCCGGCTCCTCATCGGCTGATTCAGCTAATTCTCCACCCGGAGAGGCACTTGCGTGAGGCTGCCTATATAAGCAGGCTGCTTCGGCTAAATATACCTATGGTATAGCTCCCTATGGCATAGGTTCCTTCATCTAAACCTTCCACCCGGAGTGTTCAGTGCTCTGTAGCGCCGGCCAGAAGGCAACAGTTCAAAAAGGTAGTGGATAGGGTGAGTGAGGCCCAGAGTGATTTTTCCAGCCCTTTTCCTCACTCTGGAAGTGTATAGTTCTTGAAGGGATGGCAGGGGGAACCAGTAATCCTCTCACCAGTCCGAACTGTTCTTTGTAGTCTGCTAATGTCCAATATCGCAGCTGAACCAAACCAGACAGTTAATGAAGTGCAGATGACATACAAGGCAGAGCAGAAGGAAAAAAACAAACAAACATTTGCTTACCGTTTATCAAGTGTCAAAACTTTGCTTGGAGCAGAACAATCTGGAATCATGTTTAACAGTATAACAGTCACGTGAAGTCCTCTTTGCAGCCAGAATGTCAAATCTTTGTGAAACCTGTGCTTAAAACAAGCTAGACGCAGCATAACAAATGAAACAGAACGCAGGTGCCTCGAGATGCATTTTTGAAAGTTCTTTTTAACTTGACATGGTGTCTAATAAAAATTACGTTGAAAAAGCACAGACTGATGGCTTCAACAGAAGCACATTCCCTCGATTAATCAGATCTAATCTAAAATTAGACCAATTTCGATTTTTTAATGTTGACTTTAACGAGTCACTGGAATTGTGCTGCAGTTCCACAGGTGAGAAAAATCAACTCTGTACAAATCTGATCTTAACCGCAAAGTCACGGTCCACTTAACACCCAAAATCAGCTGTCAGAACCGTGTCTGTACTGCACAACTGAGGAGGGCCCATCACGCAGGTCTGCGTTTTATAGATGAAAGCTCTGTTACACTCAGCACTAATAAAACACAAGGCTCATGGTCTCGATTCTGCGCTCACGCTGAATGATCAACCTGAGTTTGATGAGGAACCTCAGAGGGTCTCGGCTCCTTTAAAGTGTTACGGTATCTAAGGGCGTCTTTCCCTTTCATCAATGGTCCTTCAGTCAACGTGTCATCGTTAATACAGATCAGTAGTCATGTCTCTGGCAAGGGGGGGCTGGTGTCCCAGGGGTCTGCCCACAGGCAGCTCTCTGAGAGACAGAGAGAGATCTGAGAGCTTCCACTCGCCGTAAGACAGACCGTGGGCCACCATCTCGTTTTCCAGCGGTAAGAGTGTTGAATTAAAAGCTGAAGAGTGCTAGAGGAGCCTCTCTTTCTCTCTCTCTCCTTATTAATTAGCAGACACAATTGCAGAGCTATTGTCAAAATACGAGTGCTGTCTGGGGGTTGCGATCCGATCATGATCTGTCTTGCAAGAGAGATACGGGATGTGGGAAGTGCATAGCATTTCCAACCTCTGTTGCCACCGGAAGGGTAAGAAGCCAATCACTTGAACAGAAGGTGCATAAATAGTTTCTAATCAACACTCATACACTTACAAGCTTGTTCATATTTAAATAGGCTAATGCTAAACCTGATCCCAGATTCATTCACCAATTTTAACTTGACATGATCTTGTAATGTTTTGACTCATGATTTATTGCAACAGCCTAAGATTTAGTGGTCTAGTGCATGTTTACATTGACCCACAATTAAAGAGCAGACTGAATGCATGAATGCATTGTTTCTGCACATTTTATGTCCAATTGCAGCCATCTTGTTTGTGTATGTGCATAAGTGATTTCATAGAAGTCTTCAAAAAAACAGTTCAAAGCGATGAACCAAACCAATCAGCTCCGAGGAGAATTGCAACATCACTAACTTAAAATTATTGATGTATTTGAAAATCAGACATAAAGTTCAAGACTGTGTACTTACCATCTTTCATGTGGACACAAACCACAATCCCATGAAGCATTGCAAATGATAAAATAACGATGGGAATATACACACCGATCAGCCACAATATTGAAACCACCTGTCTAATATTGTATAGGTCCCACTCGTGCCGCCAAAACCGCGCCAACCCGCATCTCATTACAGCATTCAGAGATGATATTCTTCTCACCACAATTACACAGAGTGGTTATCTGAGTTACTGTAGACTTTGTCAGTTCAAACCAGTCTGACCATTCTCTGTTGACCTCTCTCATCAATAATGCGTTTCCATCCACAGAACTGCCGCTCACTGGATGATTTGTGTTTTTGGCACCATTCAGAGTACATTTTAGAGACTGTATAGCGGACTATATTATGACTATATTAACATACTGGCTTAACAAAAGCAAAAAGACAAGAGCAGACTGGTGTTCGGAATTTCATTGAATTTACCATTTTATAAATGGAAATTATTTAGAAAATGTTTTTTGCATTATTAGAAATGCAGTGAGAATTTACCCGAATAACAGTGAATTTCTGATTATTAAAATACTTTGACTATATGTAACACCATATGACATTTCTTTAACTAATATAGGATATTTCTCTTTTTTATATGTAGCATTTTGTATTTTCTAGCCTCATTCTACCATCACCAGAGCTAAAACCTGGACATGTCATCAGATAAAAGAGAAATCTGCGTGTCTTTGATCTATTTGAGTTTCCGGACACTGACAGAACGCTTCTGAAATCTCACATCGGCTCATGTGATACTCTCAGCAGGGGTGCGTGTGTAACCCAAACGGTTAACCGAGGTCAAGAGGTCTTGTGTTTGATTACACGTATGTGTGTGTTTGTGTGTGTGTGTGCGTGTCTCTGTGTTTTTGTGTGTGTGTGAGTGTGTGCATGTTTTTGTGTGTGATTGTGTGTGGGTTTGTGTTTGTGTGTGTGTGTGTTTGTGTATGAGTGTGTGTTTGTGTGTGTTAGTGTGTGCATGTTTGTGTGTGTGCTTGTTTGTGTGACTATTTGTGAGTGTGTGTGAGTGAGTGTGTGTTTGCGTGTGTGTGTGTTTTGTGTGTGAGTGTTTGTGTGTGGGTTTGTTTGTTTGTGTTTTTGTGTGTGAGTGTGTGTGTGTGCATGTTTTTGTGTGTGTGTGTGTGTGTGTGTGAGTGTGTGCGTGTGTGTGAGTGTGTGCGTGTGTGTGTGTGTGCATGTTTGTGTGTGTGTGGTGTTTGTGTGTGTGTGCTTGTTTGTGTATGTTTTTGTGTGTGTTTGTGTGTACAAAATACAACTACAGTTACAATTTAAATGAGTTCGTAATCAGAATACCGTTACTATAAAAAAGTATTTGGTTACTGAAGAGATTACTTTTAAATGAAGCGATCTGAGGAGCGTTTAAACAGCGGTGAAACACTTTCTTCTGATGAGTTGCACTCATACGAGCAGACAGAGGGTGCACTCGTACTGTTGTGAGTGAAAAGATGGATCTGATGCAGTTAGAAACACTCTGAAAGACGAAACATAAATCCAAAAATACACGATTACAAGACTAAATGGTTCGTGCATTTTTAACGGTTTGAGTATTTGTATTAATCAGTGTAGCTTGTAGCATCATATAGAAAGCTACAGATATTATATTTTCTGCCTAATTGTATGACAAGAATCCACAAACGATCAGAAGATGATGTTGTTGTGTACACTGTGAGTTTGGAGCATCAGAAATAGTTCCTTGTGTATACTGCCATGTGAACATTTAGCATTATGTCAAGGTAAAATGGTATTTGTAGCCATTAGATGCACGTGTTACCATTATATTTGATAATTAATGCTATCAAGAAAATCCATGTTAGATTTTTTTTTCGTCTAGTAAGACTTTTGATATTAGTGGAAAGATGCACCGCAAATATATTCATCTTAATAAGAATTTCATTCTTTTTTTTCCCCCTGTAAAACAATCTAATAAATCCTTAAAATAAATGTACTTGAGAAGCTACACTGCATTAGATATTTAGGCTTTTTCAGAGCACTTGTTTCAGTTGTGAACGACTCTTGCTTTTGGTTCAATGACTCACTCAAAACACATAAAAGACGCTCATTTGTCACCACCTACTGGTGCAAAGGCATCATTTCTGATATGATCAGTGAACAAATCTGAACTCATCTTTTTAATGAACGGATTCAAAACACTCGAAACCCAAAGTATACTTCGGTCAGCCGCACAGAACACGTGACAAAAATCTCGTCATCAGCAGAGTGCTCAAGCACTGAACATGTAAAGCCTGATTTCTCTAACCAAAAATGTGCATTAATTATTATTATTCATTATTTGCACTAATTAGTGGGTCCACAAGGTGGCAACACCCACAATGGAGCCGTTGCTGTCACGAAGAAGTACTAGAAGAAGATGTAGTCGCCGCTAAACAACAGGAGACGAATGTGGAAACTGTGCGCCGCCTAGATTATCTTGACCCGCGCACGCGGTTTGGCGCTGATGCATGCGCCTGCTATTAACTGTACTAAAAGAATATCACAAGGAAGTTATAGTGGGCATGTGTCAAACACGTTCGTACTCGCTCGGTCGATCAATCGCGAGCTGATCTGCCTGTGCATGCAGGCAGTCATATGTAGTATACTTTGGTCGCGTTCGACCGTATGCTGATGCTGAGCGTCCGTGCCAAAATCGAAGTATACTTTAGGCTTCAGATGAATCAAAATCCCCACCACTATTCTTGTGAGTTAGATTATTTCAATGAATCCGTTCAAGTGATTTACCAAACCTTTATGAATGATCAGGCTCACGAATCATTCTGGATCGGTTCTAGAGGACATTGAAGTGAGAACCATTTCGAGTATGTCTGAAACTAATGAGTGAGCTAATGTCATTTCAGTGTGATGAGGATTTGACAGATGGGCCGAAAAGAAGAAATGTTAACAAATGTACTGGAAATATGTTTACCTCTAATTTTCTTCATCTTCATTAAATGAACTGGGACAAACAATTAAAGCAATGTTAATAAAACGTAATAGAAACAGCATGGCTTCAGTGGGACCACGTGATGTAAAAGACGTTGTCAAATTGGGCAAACCATTTTGCAGAAATGGGACTTCCCATCTCTTGTGTGTGTGATCGCCTCACCCCAGTATGTTAAATAGACTTCTCCACCTGCTTTCCTGCTGGGGTTGCCCGCATCATTAATTGATTGATCAGTCGGTGTGTGCGTGGAGTTCTCGGGTCTACTCTCACTGCTCACCCAATCTGTCACAGCGCGGCTCACGCGGACAGCAGCACTACATTACAGCATCATTAGCAGTGCGATCTCCTGAGCCCGCTCTCAACACACACCATTACCAAATCCCTCAAGCCTCTCTCTACCCCTTTCTATTATATCTGTGAGTCTCTCGTTGAACTCAGGGTAAGTGAAATGATGCTCTTTTCCTGTCTTACATAAAATTTCAGTTGGCACGTACTGAGTACTTCCGAGAGATGGTCTGAACTTATATAGCAAATTTTTTTAACCTTAGATGTTACCAAAGCGCTTTACACTGCGTCCCAATCACCTATTCACACTCACACTCGTACACCAATGGTGGCAGAGCTGCATGCAAGGTGCTAGCCTGCCATTGGGAGCAACTTGGGGTTCAGTGTCTTGCCCAAGGACACTTCGGCACGTGGAGTCGTGTGGGCCGGGAATCAAACCACCAACCCTGCGATTAGTGGCCGACCCGCTCTACCAACTGAGCCACAGCCTCGTATCTTGTAGTTTGTACGGAACATGCAAAGGTGGCAAGGCTAGAAAAGTAGTCCCGGTGCAAAAAGTACGATTCATAACATTTTACAGCTCACATAACACAATTTTGTACAAAATACGAGCCGTACATTATTGCTTTTAAACCCTCCTGAATGTCTTGCCCCATAGACCTCTTGTCCATTACAATTTTTAAACATTTTGGAAAAGTTTTCAATAGGCCTTGGCATGTGATATTAGGATAATTTCCCTAAACAAGTTAAACTGACCCAGATAGCATGCACATTTGAACTGTCTTATCTAATTTAAGGTTCATGAGGATTTTGCTGAAGGTCACTGGGGTTACTTTACAATGCCTTTCACATGAACCCGCATCACGTTCTTTAGCAATTTCCCTTTTGTCTGCTCTCAGACTTCAACGCTATGTTTTTTTTTCATCCTCAGGCTATTCCTCCTAAGGCTATTTTCCCTTCTCCTTCATTTCACAGAGAGAATACCAAATTCCAGCGATCAGAAACATGAGATCAAACGAGGCCTCGGCTGAATTCACTGTCAGAATATAACCATTTGTTCCTGAGGCTTTTACTCTGAAGGCCTTGTCCCTCGACCGTTTCCTCCTTCAAGTGTGTGTTTTATGTGGTTTAGGCAGTCGTTCCTCTGGGTAAATCTGCCACTGTTTATTTGAGAAAACATGGTGGTTTACTCTAGAACCTGTTTAGTATGCGTTGAGTCCTCTTAAAGTAACCCATTCTCAACTGTTTGAGGTCCAGAGCCACAACTGCAAAACAATATTGAAAGAAAAGAAGGAAAACTATTTCTAATGTCATGTGACTCCACATGCCGAAGTGTGCTTGGGCAAGACACTGAACCCCAAGTTGCTCCCAATGGCAGGCTAGTGCCTTGCATGGCTCCTCGCCCCTGCCTCCTATCTCCGCCAGGATATGACGGTTCCGAGTACTTCTTCGGACCGCCAGACGGTGCCAACGTCAAAGAGAGAGACATTACCTTTCTGTTTTATATTCATCAAATAAATGTCATCTTAAATCTCACTCAAGTCTGCGAGTCTTGCGATCATCCTCCTTTGTGCGTTTACCTCTCATACTGTCGCCAACTGACATAAGTGTTATGTGCATTCATTTTAAGTAGGGCCCTACACAAATCTGTTTTATTTTTCTCAAATCTAGTGTTTTTGTTTTGTTTTTTAGAATTCTATGTTTAAGTTTACACCATTGCATTATTTTTTACCAAACTTATTCAGTACAAAAGCACTCTTGCTTGTGATGCATTGCTTGATTTTTATTATTTAGCATTATTTTATTTATTAATTAATTATTATCTATAAAGTAAATATTACATTTACTATACAGTTAAAATATACATAATTTTTTCTATTGCAATTTCTTAAGTTTCAGGTGTCTAGCTTTTATTTTGAATCAAGATTTTATTTTGACGTGTGTTTTTGATGGAAGCTTCACACTAGTCACTAGTAGTTTTCCCCCTTGTTTCCACAAAAGTCTTGTGTGCCAAAAAAAAAGCTTTTCCAGTACTTTTTTTCTGTGTCATTAAGACTTCTATATAGATGCCTTCTTCACATGTGAAATGATTAATAATGCTTTGTTGTCCTCACACATGGGCTTCAGATTTCCAATTGCACTGCCCCATCCTTCAGTAAAACCTTAATTATATTAAGACCAGTTCAAATAAATCTGTGCTGAAATGTGCTGCTGAAACTGTTAAGATTGGACTGAAATAATCAGGGATTTTGTTAAAAAATAGTGGAAATGTTCATTATTTGATCCCTTAAAAAGAAATCCTATTTCCAAGTCCTTCATGAAGACCAATTGTGTAGAATGAAAAACCAAACAACACTGTTGTAGAAAAAACAACAATATTGTATTTCATTAAAAATATACAAAAGATATCTACATGATCCAGCCTTGTAAAAGGAGTCTGTGTACATCGGGACAGCCTACGCATATGTTTTTTGATAATCAGTTCTGTGTTTCGCTCAGATTGAGCCCGGTTCAGACATGAGAGTCATAATCTCTTTAGTACATCTCTTTAGAGCGCTGTTATGTTCCTTTATGATCCCATTCTGGTCCTCCATAAACCAAAAAAAGCATTTTATAATACTCCATCTGTGGTATCAATAATTTGGAGCTTCTCTTATGTCTGATACAAACATGATAGAAAGTACAATAATTTACAGAATATACAAAACCTCTTCGTATCCCTTGAAGACGACAGAAATGATAAAGTCCCGTTCTGTTCTAGTGTAATGTTATTCCTCCATATGCTTGTGCACACCGAGGCACTTTTCCTGTTTTCATTTTGTCACTTCAAAGGATATATAAAAATACTGGACTGCCACTTTTCAAATTCTCTGTTTACATATGCACTGTATACACTTTTCTAAGGCAAAGTATGGCTTCTTGAACAAACAAAAGCCAACAAAAGACACTACCAAAGTCTTAACTAATACTGTACAGAATAATACACTTTTTAAAAGGATTTTAAATGTTGTTTTATACAATATTCGGTTATATTGCGTTCAAAGTCACATAGGTCTCACTCTGTCTCTTTAAATATTACTTCCTGTTTTTCCTATGACATCATATTGAGGAACTTGCTCTCCTCTGCGAGTGCAGTAAGCATGGAACTCATGTCTCCGATGGCCATGTTGCCGATTCCCGCAGCCACCGGGGGCAATGTCACGGAGTTCCTGGGTGTGGTGAGGCGGGAGGAATTCTGGGAAAAGCTGCGGAGGAGGGTGGGACTTAAAGTTCCTGATATGAGGCTGGCGTGATCGCCGTCATCCAGCATGGCGTCAAAGTCAATCTGCAGATGCTCTGCTCCATTTGAATCCACCGTGCTGGAGACCTGATTTGATTCAGGGGAGCCTAATGCAGCCATGGCTATGCTATCTGTCCCATGCTGCACTGTGTCCACCATTGCTAGACTGTTGGAATCGAACATGTGAATCTGACCAGTGTAGAACATGGTGTTGGTATCTGAGCTGTTAACACCCACATTGCCTGATTTTTTTGGTCTTGGTTCTGAGGTGTCATATGCTGGGTTACAGTTGGATTGTGGGTAACCAAGTTGCTGCGTTGCAGTTGACATTGGCCCTGTGATTTGCCGGCTGTAAGGCTTGGGTTCTGTGGGCGGTCTTGGCTGTAGATTCCCATGGTTTCTGTTCAGCATGGGATTCTGGGCTGGAATGCCATAGCCTTGCTGGTTGATGTTCAACTGGGAATAATTTTCCTGATTATTCTGAAAAGTAGCATGGTTTTGACTTGTCACTGGCTCATCTTGCACCCTGTTATTCTGTTCGCTGGCAGGCTGTGCCATCAGTGTTTTACCAGATGGGCTCGGCAAACCTACACTGAGCCCTATCATGTTTCTGTGAGACTGGAGTTGGTTGTTATTTCCACTTATGTCACTTGAAGCAGAGCCCTGATGGTACCTGTGCAGAAAGTCAGTCTGATGCAGTGATTGCCTTTGAGTTGGCCCACAGGTCATTTTCTGGGAAATAAATGCGCTATTCCTTTGCACGTGATTCTGTTGGGCAGCTTGAGTGAGGTTCTGACTCATTAGCCCAACTTGCTGGTTGGAACTGAGGTTCTGAGAAGGGCTGAGGTTTTGTTTTTGATGGATTGTGCTGATGTTTCCCTGCTTGGTCTGACAGTGAGTCGAATCCACTGTCCCTGAACTGACCTCGTTCCACTGCACTGGCATCTGGCTCTTGATGGCATTGGGGGAGCCTGGGAATGTCTGCTGAGAGCTTGGACTCATCTGACAGGAAGCTGCTGTTTGTTGCGTTACGCTATTCATGCTGCCCTCCACCAAGGCCGGCGCACTTTGGTAATGGCACTGCTGTTGCTGTGGAGAGCTGAAGCCATGGATGCCCTGCACACGGTGTGCTGTCGCTGTATGTTGGGTGGAGCCTCCATTCTGAGATGTGAGGTACTGAACAACATCATCTGGTAACATGATGGCATCATCAAGACCAGTGTTCTGATTGTCCATGTCACTTGCCAGGGTTTCCATCGCAATATTCTCTGAAATGCTAGGAGGCCGGGGTGGATACAGGTGGCAGTTTACGTTACCCTCAAGTTGATGTAGGTTGACATGTTGGCTAGAGTAGTGGTTGACATTATTCATGCTGTTGAAACGCTGCCCTTGATGGAGAGAATGGTGCTCTATGCCCACTCTTCGAATTGGGTCACTTGCCCTTCGTGTGATGTTGCCTGGTACCTCATGGGGCAAAACGCTACCATTAGCATAGCTGGTGTCACTACACCTCCTTGGAACTGTGGGTGGATGGACTGGGAACAAGGTAATTTCATGGGAGTCCCCAAACAAGGCCATGCGAGTCTTCAGGCTCATGCGGTCCATATTGGGTAGAGGGGTTGGTGGAGCACCCCCTGTGGCAGCAGCATACTTGGCTTTGAGTCTGTAGTGTTGGGCAGGAGTGAGACTGAGCAGGCTGGGGAGTCCTCCACATTGGCTGGCCTCACTGGATCTTCTGGATAGGTCTGTGGAGATGGGGTCGTAGGATCCGGCTGAGCTTATGTTGTAAATGCGACCGCCAGGTTGAGAGGTTTGGCTGGAACGACGGCTGGAATAGCAGGGGGAGATACCGGAGGAACGTCGGCTGAGAGTGTAGGCCGAGCTCACTGTGCTGGCCAGGCTGTCCCGACGCTCTACCAGCTGACTCAGAATCATAGTCTTACCAGGGCAAAGGTCACCCAGGCGTGGGCTGGAGAGCCCCGGATCACAGAGTCTGCCAGAACTTTCCAACAAAGAACCTGTGACAGAGGAAGAATTTAGAAGAGCATATAGTTCAAAATTCACAAAAAACATACATAATGAGGACATTTTGGATTTTAGGAACTTATGAAACATGACCTATCAAGCAATGAGCAAGTGGACATTTTACTGATTGCTTGGTTGCTATTTTTGCAGTATTATGCTGTGTAACCCCGCCCTCTGTGAAATCTCATTGGTCTACAATTCAGCTACACAAATTACTACATCAAACATCAAATTTGTTCTTCTTGGCTGTGATGGCTTCTTGAGCAGTTTTGCATTCAGTGCTGACAAACAAATTGCTTGTCGTTGTACTCTCAGGACACAGCATGACAGCGGCAGTGGTACATGAAGAATAATCATGGATTTGTTTGTTTAGTAACTCACTGGTACTGATGGGTGGTAGTTTGGTGCTGGGGGCAGGAGGAGCTGGGTTTGCCCAGAAGCACGAGTCCCTCACTGACTTTAGCTTTTCCTGCTTCAAGTGTGTGAGTTTGTGTGCAGAGCTGGCATTCTTGTGACGGTGGAGGCCCAACAATCCCGTGGAGACGGTAGAGTCCATGAGGGGCATGTCGTCCAGGGCGCTCAGATCTCCCATGCTGCCCCCGCTAAGTCCCATCAGCTCTACTCCACCATCATGGTAGCTGGCACTGCCAAGTGGTGATGGCTTGCTGCTACATGATGACTGACCACCAGGGCTGGACTGATACATCTGAGAGAGACCAACGGGAGTACAAGTTTGGTTACCCAATAAATGCCACCCAAAATATTACTCAACGGAGAGAATGAGCCAACAGAAGCAGAATTCAGGCACAGCGACATGCAGGCAGCCCTTATAATCACTTCGTGGATTGTAATTGTAAATAATGAGCATACTGAGTGGGGATAAGCATACTGAGCCTTCTTAACACACACTCAACGTTTATATCCTTCCCCTCGTGATCATCTCAGAAATCTAGGTTAAATGCCTGACTAATCATTATTTCCTACGGCAACATCTTTGTGCATTATGCATGTGTTCTGGCGTATATACACAAAGGGGAAATCTCTCAACATAAAATAAGGTATGCTACGTCATTTTATTTATGTAATTTGAAGGTGCATCCAACGAATGCGACAAATGTATTCTGTCCCCATGTGAACCGGGAAGTCGCTCTTGATCACAACTTGATCTCTGGCACTATTTGTTCAGGACACAAAAATAGTCCCACTGATATAATATTAATTCACAAATGGCTTTTATCCTGGAGTGCCAGGGGCGGGCGGTGGGTGGGTGGGGGGGGGCTGCATTAGATCTCTAATGTGGGTGATTGGATTGGATTGTTGGGAAATTCCATGGGAAATTAGAGCCCCTCTGCATGTCAAAATATCGCAAGCAATTACGAAATATACTATAGGGGGTACACATTTTTTATGCGGCCATACCATATTCTATTTAACACCCAAGCTGGCAGCTAAAAAGCTAGCAGTTTGCAAAACAGTGCAAAGCTATACAATGTCCTGAATTTGATTTTGCAGGTGAGGGAGCTTTTATAATACAAACTCTGCACACAGAAATAAATAAAACAACAAATGCATAAAAAGAGAAGATAGCAGACTTATTTACAGCATGTGGTTGAAAGAGAATCATGACATGCTTTTTCATGCATTGCAATCACTTTACCATGCATGCACGGGCAGTTGACATGACATGTAATTTTAACGTCCAAAAAGAAAAATTATTAATATTTTATAATTGCCATTATTTGGCTGGATAGCATATGGAGTGACTCGATTTCTAAATAGACGATCTGTTGGGGAGCCTATTAAATGTTGCTAATCAGGACCCCAACAGGAAGTTAATAAGTTATTTTCAAGCTAGCAAGTAAAGAGGGAGAGTTTTACCTGCTACGGTTAGTTAAATTTGTAATGTTTATGTGGAACTACATCCATGGTCATTTCCCATATACAAATACATACATTTTAAGCAAAAATATTGCTTAAAAAAATGTCGATGTCTTTGTATTTCAGCTACCCATTGCATTGAAAATAACCGTGGAAACAGCTATGAAGACATCAGTACATGATTTCCGTGCTCACCTCAATAACGTCTGTCCTTACGAAAAATGTACGCAAGAGAAAAGGAAAAGATAGCAGGAAGCACATGTATAGTGAGCAGAAAACTGAGGTCCGATACAGTGGCATGCTTTGTTAGTTTCAGTTACCATAACCTCTGATGGACAAAAAACATTTGAATGTATATTTAATGAGCAATAAATAATATATCTGATACAGGGCTGTAACCACAATAGACATTGAGGGGGACATGTCCACCCCAATATTCTTAAGAGTTGTCTACTGATATGGGATTTTTCCGAGGTTGATTATTAATTTATTACAATTGGTCCCAACCAATCCTGAATAAGTGGTTACATCCTTGATTTGAGAGTACATATTATAGCCTTACATACTTATAGCAATTATAGAATTGCATTATGAGCTGTGGTCTGACACATTTCAGAATACAACATCATACGAACTCAAGCATGAGTAACTAGACTTAACTACTTTTCAATGGAATCTTACCATAGACTTCTCAGTCTTTATTGACTTGACCTGCAGATAGTCCTCCACGCCTCTAGTTGTGCTGTTGGCTTCGAGTTTCTCCTCCACCGTCTGGACAGACAGCTTGGTTCCCGACTCGTAATCGACATTTTCCTTGGGCTGGTGAGGTCGTGATGGCAGCTCGCCACGCTGTTTCTTGGTGACGTGCGCCTCGGGCCCGTGGACGGTTTTGACGTGTTTCCGTAGCGAGCTGGGATCGGTGTAGCGCTTCGTACAGCCGGGAATCTTACACACATAGGGTTTCTGCGGAGATAAATATCTCTCGGTTTCACATGACCCTTTAACAGTCAAATGTATGACTTTGAATTAAGAGTTTTATCTCTTCCTGTTAAGTCAGATTATCTTCAAATGGAGCTTTAGACGAATACACAATTAGATGAATAAATTACAGAGTACGTGTCGGTGACATACTGATGGTGCGAATGCTAAGTGTCTGTGATGCATTGCTGTTTACAAATAAAGTTGCGACAAAATGATCTTTCTCTCTCAGTTAGCTCGTGATGGATCAGCCAAGAATGGAAATGGCACCAGGCTTCATTTTCTATGTGCAATCTGCAGGTGGTCTCTCTCTCCATTGGGGATGCGCTTGATTCTCACTAATGTATCGTGGGTTGCCGTACTCATTAGCTTCCCAGCTCATTATTCACACACACACTTAAAGTGTACACACTTGTGTGCAAAGCTTGTTAATGGGACAGCGTTGGGCGTCCAGGAGCAATCACAACACATGATGAGGGAGTATGCAAACAGACCCAATTTTGGCCTAAATTTGTAACCGTATGCTGAAAATGGCACATTTACATAGCATTAGGCAGTTAGCAGTTCCTTAAGCAACGGTGAAGCAGATTATCTGATCGTCCATATGAAGAATCGCTACAGGTGCGGCACGAGCACGAAACTCCCACGTGAAGTGACGTTAACTAATCTAATTGTGTTGACTTCTCTTAGTTCAGGGTATAAAAGAATATTTCACCTAAAGAGGACAATTCTGCAGTCCTCTAGTCACCCCATCACCTGTCTGCACCAGATGCGACCGATGTCGTGTTGAAGCAAACATTTTAAAAATGTGACGTGCAAAAACAGACATCAGAAATCGAACGGGGTGTCCGTAAACTGACGGAGTGGCGCGATGGTCGCATCAAGTGTAGATAGCACCATCAATTACAATGGGAGTGTGGCAGGGTGGAGGGCGGTGTCCGGGTCGTGATCCTACACACCCGGTCTCGTATTAGGCTAATTATGCCTCCGTGAGGTTTAAAGGCTGACTGCAGAGGGCCGTGCGGGAGAGAGAGATCATTAGCGGACATGTGCGTCATGTGTGTTTATGTTGTCTTTTAAGTTTATCATTAAAACTATTTATATTGAAAAGTCGGTTCTCGCCTCCTCCTTGCCCATTGATACCTTTACACTGGTGCCGAAACCCGGGAAAGAAGGAGGAGGGATGCGCCGTTGTAGAGTTCTCGCCACTACCGTCCACCCCAACGGAGCAGCCACGGCCATCTGCCAGGGGACGAGGAGCCCAGCCGCCTGAACGAGGACGATGGCCGCCGACCACGAGGGGAGATGGAGCGGTGGAGCAGTCAGGGCCGCTGCCAGGGGCGCAGGAGTCGCCTACCGGCTGCTGAAACACGGCAGGGTTTAAGACCGCCGACCGCGAGCGGGGAGGGGCTCACTGGTGACCGCCTGGAGCGAGAGGACCGCTGCCAGGGGCGGGGGAGACCCCTTCTGTTCCCCAAGAACGCGGCGGGGTGTTCCGTCCGCCAGGGGCTGGAGGACTGCCTCGGATCCGCCCGGAGAGGCGCGGCTGTCGTCCGATAAAGGGTGGAGTAGTGGCCGAGGAACAAGCTGCGGCGTATCGGAGAACTAGCGAGTAAGAGTTTTTTTTTTTTCATCTCTCTGTCTCCTCTCTCTCTCTCACTGTCGCTCTGCGTTGGCCTTTATCCTCTTTTAAATTTGACAGTTTTTTGGGGGGTACTACACTGTTACAGGAAGTACCCCCCATTTTTATTATTTCTGTTTCCCTCCCCTTAGAGATCGTTAGCGGACATGTCCGTCATGTGTGTTTATGTTGTCTTTTAAGTTTATCATTAAAACTATTTATATTGAAAAGCCGGTTCTCGCCTCCTCCTTTCCATTGATACCTTTACAGGGAGCGATTTGCTTTTCACCTCATTCGGTAAAATGCCTTATCAGCTAATTACAACTTTTTGGGGGGTTTGGGTCAAAGCTATCATACGTATGGTATCAGAAGACTTGGAATATAGGGCATGATTCATATGAACTCATTTTATTGTCCTTTTCGAAGCTCGACAGCCCGTAATCACCATTTACTTTTGACGTATTGATGAATAGCAAACATTCTGCTCGATAACTCCTTATGTGG
Source organism: Xyrauchen texanus (assembly GCF_025860055.1). Classification (NCBI taxonomy): domain Eukaryota; kingdom Metazoa; phylum Chordata; class Actinopteri; order Cypriniformes; family Catostomidae; genus Xyrauchen; species Xyrauchen texanus. The sequence goes on from NC_068307.1 coordinate 30,666,542, forward strand.
TCCACAGCAATAGAAAATCATGCATGTGTCAAGTAACTTGTCATTTAACGATCAATTGTGGTAGTACCGCCGCTCCCTATACGCATACTACGCAGTCTACGTAGGGCACCAACTCCCTAGGAGGGCACCAGAAACTCCACTGGCTGCCCTTACTCGCACGTTATAAGTTATTTAAGGACCCGAAAGCAGTTGTGGAACACAGACGCTCGCTTCACGCTCAGATCACACATACATTGGGCCTTAAAGTGCATTTGCAATCATGTAAATACCTACAGGTGACACATACAGGTGAGTTTGATTCTTTACCTCATTGGAGTGTGTGCGGTTCTGGTGTTTGGCTCGATCCGAGGCGTTTGAGAAGGCCTTGTTGCATCCCTCATGTTCGCACACGTAGGGTTTCTCTCCGGTGTGTGAACGCAAGTGTGTCTTCAGATTCTCCAGACGTGAGTATGCTTTAGAGCAGCCCTCAAACTGAAATGCATTCACACAATCATAAACCTCAGATAGAATAAACTAGAGTTTGGCCAGTGCAAACAATCTCTGGCATTATTCATTTTCAAACTCCATTCAGCAGGATCAAAGCGAAGAAGTAAGTGTGTTTGTGTGTGTGTATAGTTGTGTTTAGCATGCTCAACTCACAGTGCATTTGTGCGGTTTCTCCCCCGTGTGTCTGCGCATGTGCACCACCAGCATATACTGCGCTTTAAACGGCTTCTGTTCACGCGAGCACTCGTCCCAGCGGCACACGAACTCCTTCTTCTCCCCGTGGATGTGTTCGTTATTGATGTGCTGAGAACACACAAACACAACAGTGTTCATTTCATTCTGCTAACGTGTCTTTAGACGTCTCAGCAGTGACCTGCCTTTGTAATGTCAGCAGCGTGTTTAAACTGTAATTGGTCATGCCATTTTCACGTGTCACGGTAAAAACACGGCACAGTTGCCGTCATTTGGATGCAAGGCCGCATTTGTCAAGTGCTTAAGAAAATAAAGCAATTTTAGCTTCTGAGGAGCCCATTTGCCTACACGGCGGTGGAAGAGCAACACTATCCATCACATCCGTTTGCGTTCTTGCCGTCTGTCAGATGAGAATAAGACGATGTGATGGTGCGTGATTGTGAAAGAGTGTGTGTTTTTAAAACTGTCTCTGTTGATAGACAAGAACTCTTAGATCTGAGAGGCACAAATCTGGATTTTTCTGTGTGCTTAAGAGCCGTTTTCACTTGTGCTGTTTAAGAGATTGATGGAAATATTTAAAGTGGCCCAGAAAGTATTTGAACACTTCAATCACAATTAAAAATGTTTGAGAGTATTGCGTTAGATAACAAAAAAATCTGAATAAGTGTCTTTTTTTTCCCCAATCAAGGTAACGCACATTTTTCGAGCAAAACATTCCACAAAAAGCAACGGTATATGATAGTTATAATGTTGTCCATAATGATAGTTTTCAGATTTCTGTTCCAATAAAAAAAAAAAAAAAAGAAAAAAAAGAAAAACGGAAAACTATCATGTACACAACCGATTCATTTTAGCATCATTTGAATGAACCAGTTTAAAGAAAAATGATTCAGAGATTAATTTGAATCATCACTCAAACAATATTATGTTCTACTTGTAGTAAAATGAATATTTAGGGAAATAACACACAAAGTTTAACTTTGACAATTCACAAACGCTATGTAAATCAGTTTGACTAAATTAAAAAGCATTGGTTCAAAACAATAATTAATTTGTGAATCAAACCACATGCACACACACACACTCTCTCTCTCACACACAAACATACACACACACTCTCACAAAAACACACACACACACACACACTCTCACACAAACACACACACACTCTCACAAAAACACACACACACACTCTCTCTCACACACACACATACATGCTCTCACACAAACACACACACACACACTCTCTCTCTCACACACAAACATACACACACACTCTCACAAAAACACACACACACACTCTCTCACACAAACACACACACACTCTCACAAAAACACACACACACACTCTCTCTCACACACACACATATATGCTCTCACACAAACACACACACACACACTCTCTCTCACACACACACACACACATGCTCTCACACAAACACACACTCACACAAACACACACACACACTCTCTTACACAAACACAGACACACACACACTCTCTCTCACACACACACACACACATGCTCTCACACAAACACACACACTCTCACACACACAAACACAGACACACACACTCTCACACAACACACACTCACACATACACACTCTCTTACAGACACACTCTCACACAAACACACACACTCTCACACAAACACACATAAACACACACACTCTCTCACACAGACACACACACACACACACACACACACACACACACACTCACACAAACACACATAAACACACACACACTCTCTCACACAGACACACACACACTCTCACACAAACACACATAAACAAACACACACACACACACACAAACACACATAAACACACACACACACACACACACTCTCTCACACATGTTGTGTTTCCATGTTTTATGGGGACTTTCCATAGACATAATGGTTTTTATACTGTACAAACTTTATATTCTATCCCCTAAACCTAACCCTACCCCTAAACCTAACCCTCACAGAAAACTTTCTGCATTTTTACATTTTCAAAAACATAATTTAGTATGATTTATAAGCTGTTTTCCTCATGGGGACCGACAAAATGTCCCCACAAGGTCAAAAATTTCAGGTTTTACTATCCTTATGGGGACATTTGGTCCCCACAAAGTAATAAATACACACTCACACAAACACACACACACACACACACACACACACACACACACACACACTCAAAATAGCTGTAGTCCTGGAAACAATCCACACACACAATTACTCTACAATGAGTGTCATTATAGTCACATCTGTAGACTGTTCATCACACTGAACTGCTCGTGTAGACCGCTGATCACACACACACACACACACACAAACACACAAAGGGGTGGCTTTGTTCCTCTGTAAGCTTATAATGATGTATTATCAGTTGTAAAAACAAACGATCAGGAGTGTCATTCAATGAAAATCCCATTTAACACTCAAGACTGACGAACAACGAGTGAGAGTGAATAACAGAGACCCACAGCTGCATGTGTATGATAGTCTCTCTCTCTCTCTCTGCTTCACTAGTCAGGTGGAATGCCACACAGGACAAATGCATGATGGGATAGATCAACCCACCACATCAAACCGTCAAACAGATAGGCCTCAAATTTTAAGCCTGGACTAAAGATATACTGTATACAAAAATAACGTATACAGTAATATTAATAATTAAATATAAATTATTTTAAAAATAATTTAAAATAAATATTAAATAAAAATGTATGACATTAGTCAATACAATACAACAATACAATCAAACAATACAATACAAATAATAAATTAATAACAAATTAAAAATAAAATATTTCTATCAATAACATCAGGTAAAACAGGCCTCCAATTTCAAGCATGCACTATGGATATATATATATATATATACACCGATCAGCAACAACATTAAAACCACTAACAGGTGGAGAGAATATCATCGATGATCTCGTCACAATGGCACCTGTCAAGGGGTGGGATATATTAGGCAGCAAGTGAACAGTCAGTTCTTGAATTTTATGAGTTGGAAACAGGAAAATTGGGCAAGCATAAGGATCTGAGGGACTTGTGACGAGCCAAATTGTGACGGCTAGACGACTGGGTCAGAGCATCTCTAAAACGGCAGGTCTTGAGGCGTGTTCCCATTATACAGTGGTTAGTACCTACCAAAAGTGGTCCAAGGAAGGACAACCTGTGAACCGGCAACAGGTTCATGGGCGCCCAAGGCTCACTGATGCGCAAGGGGAGTAAAGGCTAGCCCGTCGTGTCCGATCCCACAGAAGAGCTACTGTAGCACAAATAGCTGAAAAACTTACTTCTGGCCATGATAGAAAGGTGTCAGAACACACAGGGCATCGCAGCTTGCTGTATATGGGGTTGCGTGCCCAGGCTAACCCCTGTTCACTGCCGAAAGCGCCTACAATGGGCAGGTGAGCGTCAGAACTGGACCATGGAGCAATGGAAGATGGTGGACTGGTCTGATGAATCATGTTCTTTTAGATCATGTGGACGGCCGGTAGGGAAGAGATGACAGCAGGATGCACTATGGGAAGAAGGCAGGCCAGCGGAGTCAGTGTGATGATCTGGGCGATGTTCTGCTGGGACACCTTGGGTCGACCCTACCTAAACATCGTTGCAGACCAGGTATACCCCTTCAAGGCAACGGTATTCCCTGATGGCGGTGGCCTCTTTCAGCAGGATAATGCGCCCTGTCACACTGCAAGAATTGTTCAGGAATGGTTTGAGGAACATGATGAAGAGTTCAAAGTGTTGCCCTGGCCTCCAAATTCCCCAGATCTCAATCCGATTGAGCATCTATGAGATGTGCTGGACCGACATGTCTGATCCATGGAGGCCCCACCTACCAACTTACAGGACTTAAAGGATCTGCTGCTAATGTCTTAGCGCCAGATACCACAGCACACCTTGAGAGGTTTGCGGAGTCCATACCTCGACAGGTCAGAGCTGTTTTAGAAGGACAAGGGGACCTACACGATCAAATAATGAATGATTACATGTCTTTAATGTGTATTTTTCCATATCTATTTTCCTGGATTGTTAATCTTTGGTATTGAAAATTTGCTCAGTTCCACATGAACAATTCAGATCATCTGGATGCTGTGCCCTTCGGGTCACAGGTCAAGCCTTTATGGAGAAGTCAAAGGTCGTGACCGCTCGGCTGTCCAGGTCAAAACTGAGTCGGTATATTTAGGTTTAGTAGTCTCAGTCTCAGATGACATGCCTGCAGACTGTTCATCAACCATCTGATGCATGCAGTACACAAAAAATGTACTTTCTCAAAACATGCTCCAATCTGATTGGTTGATTTTATGCCATTTCTACTGTAGAAGTCAGGGTGATATCAGTCCAACCATGTTGTTGTGCATTGAAAGCTTTTGACAAAGAACTTGTCACTAGGTTTGGTAAATCTTTGAAAGATATTCAGGAGTTTTGTTCAAGACACTTAACAACAAGTGAACTAAATATGCATATTCAGCCATTCTGCTCATATCCAATTTAAAATATACCTGCACCTCAACATCACTTAAAAATGCTAACTGTTGTCGGTCACTATACATGTCAATCTAAAGAGGCGATTCTTGGCCAGAATAACCTGCAAACTGGACCAGACTTTGGGATCTATTTTCGTGAGTGCACAATGTGCAGCACAAACCGCTACAACTGTGCGCAACATCCTAACCAATTTTCGCGAGAGTGCTAATTCTAAGTGCAATTTTTAATGCCAGCGGAAAGCACAAATGGCCATGGGTGGGAGTGTTTGCACCACTGTGGATGTATTGCATGTTAATGAAGTGGCACAAACAGCAGTTTGCTATTTTCCTAAGAATTTGGTCATCGCGCTAAGACGTTTCAATACCACCTCGTAACTCAGCGCAAAGTCTAAAATCAATTCCTGCATTTGCAGTTTGGAGATTCCACCAGCAGGTGGTAATAAGCTGAATGCCCAAACTCTAAAAACATAGTGGAACATCAAATTAAGTCCCTGACAATCACTGTCATGGCTGTTTTGAGAAGAACAAATTATAATTATGAGATTGTTTTAAAGTATCTAAAGTTTATGGCTTATTTTTCAATTATTAGCATTATGTTTATATGTACAATTGTATTTATGATTTTGTTTTTCAATGCTGTGGCAAAAGGGGCCGGTGGAAGAAGTTGGATAGAGTAAAATGTTTGGATTTGGTATGATTTTGTTTTTAACACTTTGCTAATTTGATTTGGATATTTGGTTAAATTTGTTCATGTTTCAATAATTGAATATGTTTTTTCAAAATCGATCGGTAAAAGTGAAGTACGTTCCGATACAATCACTGTTAATACTAGCCATGATTTGTGTGTCAGTAGATAAAAATAATTAATAATACTTGCATTCTCTATAATTTAAAGGAGCATATATCCAAATTCTGACGAGAATCGCATATTCCATTTATATAAATAGAGCGTTTGTCAAATGATAAATGGTCTGCACTTATATAGTGCCTTTTTAACCTTAGCGGTATTGAAAGCGCTTTACACTGTAACTCATTCACACACACACACACACACACACACACACACACACACACACACACACACACACACACCAATGACGACAGAGCTGCTATGCAAGGTGCTAGCCTGCCATTGGGAGCAACTTGGGGTTCAGTGTCTTGCCCAAGGACACTTCGGCATGTGGAGTCGTGTGTGTTGCGTGCATGATTTTACCAAACAAACTTGTGCCTCTACTTAGTGCATGCTTGGACGAAAATACCAAAACTTCATGACCATGCCCATTGACTTTGCACTTATGACTTCAAAAATTGCCTTGCGCGTTACGCTTGTACTCTTGTACACTTAAAACAGTGCCATTAATGTTGATAGCCAACACTCTAGTCCAGTTTCCCGAACATTGTCTGCAATTGGACCACCAAACAGATAGTGCCGCACCACAGACGACAAACGATATGGTTGATTGGCATCAGCATTTCTAGCTTTTATGTTTATAAAGTAGTCACACTGCAAAACACACACTCGGTACGTTTACATGCGCAGTTATAATGGAGTTACAGCGGGTTTTGTGTAGACGAGCTACCGTCTTCATCTCTCTGTCCAAGTATACAGTACATGACACAATGTGTAGGCGAATATATATATTTAAATACATGTTGCGTAATCACCACAGTCTTTCAGAGCAAGTGCACAACACCGAGGCCGATTGTGTATGTGTGTACACGCTGGGTGAAGCCGAGCTACAATCACATAATCTAGGTCTGTTAGTCAAACATCACAAAAAAAGATTCGATTTCAGGTTTAGATGACATTTTAAAAAGACGAATTGTTGCTGCAGTCCGAATTAAATTGAACTGTAAAATTGCATGTAACTGTACTGAGCGCTGGTGTTTAGATCATCTGAAACCATCACCTGTGTTTTACCCCCATCCAGCTTCTGTTAGGAGGTCCCATAACTGTCCTGTTACCTCTCACACACACTTACATGCACCAGCTGCTCTTGTGTGTCGTACTCTTTGCTGCAGCCCTCCCAGTGGCAGTTTGTCTCGTACACAACCTCTGCTTCCTGTTTGCAGTCGTCCAGGTCTTCCTTCAGGTCCAGTGCACCGCCCAGATGATCCTGATGGTAAACAGCAGCGTTACAGCATAAACACTTTTCAGCGTTCGTTAACAGAATGAATAGCTTGTTAATAAAATGAACAGACCCAAACGCATCTATTATTTATTTTCCAAAATACATAAAAAATGAGTCATAAAGACAACGACTGAAAATACCTCTTTTATTATGTTTGACATTTTCTGGGGCGTGTCATAAACGGTGTAACCTTGTGCGACCCCGAGCCCACACGCGTGGACGTTGTATTTGATATTTTAGATCTGTCAGTAAAGGGTTCACCTTTTGGTGTACAGAATCATGTGACCAAACAACATGCCAAAAAACTACATCTGGTTAGACACCTAAATACGTTTTTAGATTAAAACTGTTGAGTCAAAAGATTCGAGCCTCTAGTTTCATCCGATATGCCATTTTTCAAATTTGAGCGATTTATCACAAAACGGCACGCTGTTAAACACAATGACCACATTCGTGGAATGCATGCTCAGTTTCCGTTAAAATATCCTATATTTACTGTACATTATCACTGTAGAGCGGAGGAGGGCGTGGCCGGGCTGGAACAACACATGCACGGTCCCCAATCAGCCTGATGGGGGCGCACGAGGGATAAAGGCGGCCGGTGACGACAGTTCGAGAGAGAGAATTACAGGCAGCTGCTCTGTGTGTTTATGTTTGTGTCTTTTGGTTTAAGTTTTATATTAAAACTATTATTTATATCATCAAGCCGGTTCTCGCCTCCTCCTTCCCAAGTTTCAGCACCAGTGTAAGGGTATTAAGGGAAAGGAGAAGGTGCGCACTCCCATCAGGCTGATTGGGGACCGGGCATGTGTTGTTCCATCCCGGTCATGCCCTCCTCCGCTCTACAATCAAGTTGAGAATAAATACATGCATCCAAAACAGGAAAATTTTGCTTTCAGAGGCTTTATATGGAGTAAAGATAAAAATAAGGTGCACTTCAAACTGTTCTGAGACCAGGGCAGACAGACAGCACACTGGAGGTTAAGTCATGCACTAAATAGGGAGCAAGGGAGCATCCTATAACTCTCCTATAACTGTTCTGAGACCAGTGCAGACAGACAGCACACTGGAGGTTAAGTAATGCACTAAATAGGGAGCAAGGGAGCATCCTATAGGTGTTCTGAGACCAGTGCAGACAGACAGCACACTGGAGGTTAAGTCATGCACTAAATAGGGAGCAAGGGAGCATCCTATAGCTCTATATAACTGTTCTGAGACCAGTGCAGACAGACAGCACACTGGAGGTTAAGTCATGCACTAAATAGGGAGCAAGGGAGCATCCTATAGCTCTATATACAGTTAAGTGCGTTCACTCCTAAAATCTGATCATAAGTTCAGTTTCAGCTGCAGATGATGTTTGGATCACTCAACATGTTTGACACACATGGGACGATGATCATCAGTACATAGATTCAACATTTATAATGGATCATTTTAGTTTAACGTGGTTGGCTGTGATTGGATGATGCTGGACATTACTTTGAATCTGAATAAATTATGCTAATTACTGACGTAATGTCTGTAACATCTCAAAACATAATAAACTATTTGATGAAAAAAAAATCAGATTTTCTTTTGCTTGGTATTTATTTATTTTTTGGAGAAAAATTTTTAGGAAAACTATTTAGTTTAAAAAAAAATAATACACATACTATTTACTAATCAAAAAGGGGATTTTGTGCTGCATGTAAACACCTTACCCAGCATTCTTACCAATGTGCCAACTTTTTTTACTAAGAAGTGCAGACTCGCATGATTTGTAAGGAGAATAGGACTTTACCTTTTTAGTGTCAAAACTTTGGTTGAAATGTGTGAATTTCTTAGTCAATGTCTTATTTGTTTGACCCTGAAACACCTTTGAGTAGTCTTCCCAACACTGGTGGATATTAGATTATTAACTCGGCCAGGATAGGAGTATTAAACATTCATTGTGTGCTTGTAGGGACATGTGTGTGGTGTTTTTAGAAGGATTGGACCGCTGCACTGCTGTGGGAAACATAGTCAGTCAGTGTAACACACACACACACACACACACACACACACACATGGCGCATGCTGACTGCAGCATGTTTATCTCAGTGCTGTGAGCTATCTTCATCAATTGTGTTGGCCCCTAGACGACAGCCGCCGCGTTATTCCCCATGCATCAAAACCAACCGGCCTCACCGACAAGAGCAGCCGCAGATTTGTCAAAAGATGAGCAGCGCACGAGAGAGAGAGTGTGGAAAATACACTCTCAGGTGACAATAACGGCCAGCCAATATTTCATTAAAATGAAGTGCTCTGGCACAGTTTACACGGCCGCGGGAGGAACGAGCAGACGTATGTAAAGCTCTTATCAGCTGGAGTTTTTCTTGCGGTGTGCGTGTGAAGAACGGGGTCAGGGGACCGCCGCTGCCCCTGGGGGCCTACAGGCCCGTCATTGATCAGTGTGGAGCGTTTCGGAAAAGTGAAATCCACTGGTTTTTCAGAATAACATGATGCACGGACACACAAGCTCTGCTCCAAAAACCTAGTGAGCTGCCTTGCTGTCTACATAGCCAGCTGCCATCTTAGGCAGCATCCTAACTGAAATGAAACCTTGTGACAGATTTTGACTGATTGATTTTAAGTCACTAGTTTTGGAACAGAGCCACAGGGTGATTCTCATGAAACCTGTCATGAAAATATCTGGATTGTATTTTACCACAACAAATGAGAAATAATATTTTGTCCACTTAAAATTACATTTATTTTTAGGGCCATTTCTGCATCGTGACATAATTTTCATGACAGTTGTGCACATTTTAGCCCCCAATTCCCATTACCTTAATGCAAGAAAAAGGTGGTCATTATAATATCCTTATTAGTGCAGCATAAAAAATATATTTATATATTATTTAAATGAAATGTGTAAATTAAAGTATTTATACATCATAGTAGTACTCCTTTGGTACTATATTTTATATTTCACAGATTTTATTTAAGAAAATCATTGTAGAACAGCAACTTTTTTTATTGTAATACAGTAAAATTTTTACAGTAATGAGAATAATAATTGAAAACAATGGGAATAGTAAAAGTGAAACATACAAACGTGTTATGGTAATAAGAATAGTCATTGAAAATGGGGAAAGTAAAAGTAAAACTCAGGACACATTACGGTAATGAGAATCATCACTGAATTCAATGGGAATGATAAAAGTAAACATCCGGACATGTTACGGTAATGAGAATCATCAGTGTAAACAATGGAAATAGTAAAAGAAAACATCCAGACATGTTACGGTAATGATAATCATCAGTGAAAACAATAGAAATAGTATAAGTGAAACAAACAAATGTGTTACGTTAATAAGAATAATAATTGAAAATGGAAATAGTAAAAGTAAACATCCGGACACGTTACGGTAATGAGAATCATAATTGAAAACAATGAGAATAGTAAAGGTAAACATCCGGACATGTTATGGTAATGAGAATCATCAGTGAAAACAATGGAAATAGTAAAGTTAAACTTCCGGACACGTTACGGTAATGAGCATCATCAGTGAAAACAATGGGAATAGTAAAAATAAACATCCGGACATGTTATGGTAATGAGAATCATCACTGAAAACAATGAGAATAGTAAAAATAAACATCCGGACATGTTATGGTAATGAGAATCATCACTGAAAACAATGGAAATAGTAAAAATAAACATCCGGACATGTTATGGTAATGAGAATCATAATTGAAAACAGCGAGAATAATAAAAGTAAACATCCGGACATGTTACGGTAATGAGAATCATCACTGAATTCAGTGGGAATAGTAATGGTGAAACATCCAAACGTATTACAGTAATGAAAATCATCATTGAAAACAATGGGATTAATAAAAGTGAAACATTCAAACATGTTACGGTAATGAGAATAATAACTGAAAACAATGGGAATAATAAATCATCATTGAAGCATCATTGAAAATTACGGTAATGAGAACTGGGTGGCTAAAATGTGTTTTAGTGTCCTAAAAGCAATGTCACAATGCAAAAATTCTTGACGGACTTAAATGTAGGATTCATTTTCTTTAAACAAAATATTATTTAATTTGGACACTTGGCCTGGACACTTTTCTTGACAAGTTTCATGAGAATGTTGTAATGGTCTTACCGGAGAGCATGGCGATGCTGGTCGTGGCTCATCCAATTCATTCTTGAACTTTGACCTCTTGTTGTTCAGGGGGTTCATGGTGCTGCTTACCGCAGAGTCACCACTCATGTTCTAAAGAGTGAAAGAAAAGAGAATTAGAGAGAAACAGACATCTACCGGGAACAATAAATCCCTACAGACTAAACAATTCAGACTTTTTCTAACGAAGCCACAGTGAAAATGATCTACAGTGAATGACTTTGAATACATGTGACATTTGAACAGAGCATTAAGCAACTCCCCCCTCCTCCGATGCTCAGCTCGGCTTGAGAGTGCTGACATAGTCAATGTGTGGTTTGGAAATGCTGTGTGGTTCTGTTCGTTTAAACGTGACAATGGCACACCACAGAGAAATCTGGTTCTGATCAGAAGAGGTCTGACCTGGTGTCAAATGGTTTAGTCAAGGGTTTTATGTCTGACACAAGTTACATACAAATCTCTGAGGGCTCAAAATGTGTGTGAGGCTTCAATCGTCTGGTCTCCTGCCATACTAACTGTCTTTGTGCCAATGTTCTCGTGTTTCTGTATATGTGTGTAGTTCAGTTACATGGTCTGTAGGTGTTTGTACACATGTTTGTGGTTGAATTTTTTGATGTGTGTTGATGTGTTTGTATGTGTTGGTATAGTTAAGTGTGTTGCATTTGGTTGTGTTGGTGTGGTGTGTTTGTTTTGTTGGTTTTGCCAGTGTGTTTATGTTTGATTGTGTTGGTGATGTTGTTTTTGGTGTTGTGTTTGGTTGTGTTTGGTGTTGTGTTGTGTTTGATTTTGTTGCTGTGTTGTGTGTGATTGTGTTTGTGTGTTGTGTTTGGTATTGTGTTGGTGTTGTGTTTGATTGTGTTGCTGTGTTGTGTTTGATTGTGTTGGTGGTGTTGTGTTTGTGTGTTGTGTTGCTGTGTTGTGTTTGGTGTTGTGTTTGATTGTGTTGCCGTGTTGTGTTTGATTGTGTTGGTGGTGTTGTGTTTGTGTGTTGTGTTGCTGTGTTGTGTTTGGTGTTGTGTTTGATTGTGTTGCCGTGTTGTGTTTGGTTGTGTTTGTGTTTGGTATTGTGTTGGTGTTGTGTTTGATTGTGTTGCCGTGTTGTGTTTGTGTGTTGTGTTTGGTATTGTGTTGGTGTTGTGTTTGATTGTGTTGCTGTGTTGTGTTTGATTGTGTTGGTGGTGTTGTGTTTGTGTGTTGTGTTGCTGTGTTGTGTTTGATTGTGTTGCCGTGTTGTGTTTGGTTGTGTTTGTGTTTGTGATGTTGTTTTGGTGTTGTGTTTGATTTTGTTGCTGTGTTGTGTGTGATTGTGTTGCTGTGTTGTGTTTGATTGTGTTGGTGATGTTGTTTTTGGTGTTGTGTTTGGTTGTGTTGCTGTGTTGTGTTGGTGTTGTGTTTGGTTGTGTTGGTGGTGTTGTGTTTGTGTGTTGTGTTGCTTTGTTGTGTTTGGTGTTGTGTTTGATTGTGTTGCCGTGTTGTGTTTGGTTGTGTTTGTGATGTTGTTTTGGTGTTGTGTTTGATTTTGTTGCTGTGTTGTGTGTGATTGTGTTGTGTTTGTGTGTTGTGTTTGGTATTGTGTTGGTGTTGTGTTTGATTGTGTTGCTGTGTTGTGTTTGATTGTGTTGGTGGTGTTGTGTTTGTGTGTTGTGTTGCTGTGTTGTGTTTGGTGTTGTGTTTGATTGTGTTGCCGTGTTGTGTTTGGTTGTGTTTGTGTTTGTGATGTTGTTTTGGTGTGTTGTGTTAGATTTTGTTGCTGTGTTGTGTGTGATTGTGTTGTATTTGTGTGTTGTGTTTGGTATTGTGTTGGTGTTGTGTTTGATTGTGTTGCTGTGTTGTGTTTGATTGTGTTGGTGGTGTTGTGTTTGTGTGTTGTGTTGCTGTGTTGTGTTTGGTGTTGTGTTTGATTGTGTTGCCGTGTTGTGTTTGGTTGTGTTTGTGTTTGTGATGTTGTTTTGGTGTTGTGTTTGATTTTGTTGCTGTGTTGTGTGTGATTGTGTTGTGTTTGTGTGTTGTGTTTGGTGTTGTGTTGGTGTTGTGTTTGATTGTGTTGCTGTGTTGTGTTTGATTGTGTTGGTGGTGTTGTGTTTGGTGTTGTGTTGCTGTGTTGTGTTTGGTGTTGTGTTTGATTGTGTTGCCGTGTTGTGTTTGATTGTGTTGGTGATGTTGTTTTGTTTTGTTAGTGTGTTTATGTTTGGTTGTGTTGGTATGTTGTGTTTGGAGTTGTGTTGTTGTGAATGGTGTTGTTTTTGTTTGTGTCAGTGTGTTTGTGATTGGTTTAGTCAGTTTGTGTTGATGTGTTTGGTTGTTGTAAATGGTGTTGTGTTTAGTTGTGCTAATGTGTGATTAGTTGTGTTGGTGGACATGTGAGATTGTGTGTTGTGTTTGTGGTAAGGTGTTGTGTTACCTTGGTCTCAGTGTCATTGGTGGTGGGTGAGGTGAGGCTGGAGATGTTGATGCCGTGCTGTCTGGTGGAGAATGTTGGTGATGGTTGTATGAGTGGCGGCGTGGGACAGAACGCACTGAGACCTCTCTGCTGAGACAACAGCTGCTGATACGCCACTGGATTAATGGAGGGATGGAAGGGAAAAGACGGACTGAAAGAGAACAAGAAGAAGAGATAAGCATGGACCTCAACATTCAACCCAGATCTGTGGATCATCAGGACCAGAGCAGAGCTGGTATCTGTTCTGACAGAATACTGTAAATGCTGTCAGTAAATCCAGGTTTATCCTGTTTTTACCTGATGCCTCCAACAGACAAGTGTCCGTATGAGCTGCTAGCGGCTGAACTGGATCGGGAGTTATTGATGTAGGCCACCAGAGAATTGGGCGAGGTGCGGATCATAGTCTGAAGGTCGATACTGGCATCTGAGAGAGGAGAGATGGACAGCGCTCGCTTCCGACTCAACCGGGGTGTCAAACGAGGACTAGGGAACCGAGACACTGTGGAACACACAAACAGATGACACTTTAAAATAATAAAAATGGACTCTATTTACTTAATACAAAAATATGTGAACCCTTTGGAATTACCTGCATTTATGTATAAATTTGATCTTCAACTAAGTTACAATAATGAACAAACACAATCTTTTTTTTTTTTACTAATAACACATTATTGTACATACTGAACACATCATTCAAACATTCACAATATAGGATGGAAAAACAACAAAAGCTAATTAGATTCTTGAGTTGGTAAACCTGGCATCCAATCAATTAAATGTGATTTTTGGTGTGGGTTAGAGCTACTTTTACTTATAAAAAGCACTCAAACATTTTGAGTTTGTTAATTCACAAGAAGCATCTGCTGACGTGGACCGAAAGAGATCTCAGAAGACCTACGATCAAGAATTGTTCCTTTGCGTAAAACTGGGAAGGGATACAAAATTATCTGGAAGAGTTTAGATATTCATCTGTTCACAGTGAGACAAACTGTCTATAAATGGAGATGATTTAGTACTATAGGTACTCTCACTAGAAGTGGCCGTTAGATATTCATCTGTCCACAGTTAGACAAACTGTCTATAAATGGAGATGGTTTAGTACTATAGGTACTCTCTCTAGAAGTGACCGTTAGATATTCATCTGTTCACAGTTAGACAAACTGTCTATAAATGGAGATGGTTTAGTACTATAGGTACTCTCTCTAGAAGTGGCCGTTAGATATTCATCTGTTCACAGTTAGACAAACTGTCTATAAATGGAGATGGTTTAGTACTATAGGTACTCTCTCTAGAAGTGACCGTTAGATATTCATCTGTTCACAGTTAGACAAACTGTCTATAAATGGAGATGGTTTAGTACTATAGGTACTCTCTCTAGAAGTGGCCGTTAGATATTCATCTGTCCACAGTTAGACAAACTGTCTATAAATGGAGATGGTTTAGTACTATAGGTACTCTCTCTAGAAGTGACCGTTAGATATTCATCTGTTCACAGTTAGACAAACTGTCTGTAAATGGAGATGATTTAGTACTATAGGTACTCTCACTAGAAGTGGCCATTAGATATTCATCTGTCCACAGTTAGACAAACTGTCTATAAATGGAGATGATTTAGTACTATAGGTACTCTCTCACTAGAAGTGGCCGTTAGATATTCATCTGTTCACAGTGAGACAAACTGTCTATAAATGGAGATGATTTAGTACTATAGGTACTCTCACTAGAAGTGGCCGTTAGATATTCATCTGTCCACAGTTAGACAAACTGTCTATAAATGGAGATGGTTTAGTACTATAGGTACTCTCTCTAGAAGTGACCGTTAGATATTCATCTGTTCACAGTTAGACAAACTGTCTATAAATGGAGATGGTTTAGTACTATAGGTACTCTCTCTAGAAGTGACCGTTAGATATTCATCTGTTCACAGTTAGACAAACTGTCTATAAATGGAGATGGTTTAGTACTATAGGTACTCTCTCTAGAAGTGGCCGTTAGATATTCATCTGTCCACAGTTAGACAAACTGTCTATAAATGGAGATGGTTTAGTACTATAGGTACTCTCTCTAGAAGTGACCGTTAGATATTCATCTGTTCACAGTTAGACAAACTGTCTGTAAATGGAGATGATTTAGTACTATAGGTACTCTCACTAGAAGTGGCCGTTAGATATTCATCTGTCCACAGTTAGACAAACTGTCTATAAATGGAGATGGTTTAGTACTATAGGTACTCTCTCTAGAAGTGGCCATCCAGAATGCTTAATGAGGTAAACAAGAACCTTTGGAACATTGGAACTGGTTAACATCTCTGTTCATGAGTCTACTGTACAGAAAACATTAAACAGGTATGATGTTCATGGCAGGACATCATGAAGGAAGCGTTGCTTTCCAACAAAAACATTGCTGTGCATTTGAAGTTTGCCAAAGACCACCTTGACACTCCACAACACTACTGGGAAAATGCTTTGTGGACTGATGAAACTAAGATTGAATAGTTTGGGAAGAACACGCAGCACTAATTATGGCATAAAAAGGGAACCAACTACATCATGAAAAAATCCCAGAGGTGAAGTATGGTGGAGGAGCATCTTGATTTGGGGCTGTTTTGCTGCTTCTGGGCCTGGACCGTTTGCCATCATCGAGGGAAAAATTAATTCCCAAGTTTATCAAGATATCCTACAGGATAATGTCAGTGTGCCTGTGTGCCAGCTGAAGCTCAGTAGAAGTTGGGTGATGCGGCAGAACAATGACCCTAAACAAAGAAGTAAATCCACTACAGAAAAAGAAAATCCATCTTTTGGAGTCCAGATCTTAACCCAATAGAGATGCTGTGGAATGACCTCAAGAGAGATGTTCACACCAGACATCCCAAGAATATGTCTGATCTGAAGCAGTTCTGTGTGGAAGATTGGTCTGATATTTCTTCTGAATGTTGTGTCTAATCTGCATCTACCGGAAACACTTGATTGAGGTTATTGCTGCCAAAGAAGGATCAACCAGTTATTATATCAAAGTGTTCACTTACTTTTTCCACAGCACTGTGAATGTTTAGTGGGATGTGTTCAGTAAAGACATACAAGATTATAATTGTTTGTGTGTTGTTAGTTTAATCACATTTTATGACCAAATAATGCAGAAATTCCAGCTAATTCCAAAGGGTGCACATACTTTTACTTGCCAATATATGTATATTTACAACAGTTAATAGTAGCAAATAAAAAATAGAAATAATTGCAGAATTTAAACAAAAATGTAATTTACGCATTATGTATTTAAGTAACGATAAATGTTTAATCTACAGACTCTCTCTTTTAATTGCCACATGGTCACCTGCACTCTCATTGCCGGCCATTAAAAACCCACATCAGTCTACCACCGTTTAATTAGATTTTGTTTCGTTTATAATTTGATTTAAATGTTTGATTATTATACTGTATTTTATTCTATAAATGTATTTTTGGTTACGTTTTTTTTCTGCTTATTTGTTATTTGTATTGATGCTTTGGCAATATTGTGTATAAAACAATTATGCCAATAAAGATCTTTGCAACTGAATAAAATATTACATTTAAAACTCAGTATATTAAAAACTGAACCGGTTCAGTGATAAATAAACTTGTTAAGTGGATTGTCTTAATCGTCTTCATCTCAAACTCAGCGTGACCTCATTTTGATTTGATTTGGGATAATTAATCTTGGCCAATAAATTACTGTAATTACCTAGATAACAATCAACTATTGCAGACTTGGCTTTGTTTAATGAGGGTAATTTACTGGGCTGATTCTGGCTCAGAAAGGAATGTGTGTGAATATTAAGTGTGTTTGTGTGCATTTGTGAGCATGTGCACAAAGATGTGTACAATTCTCTGTAATACTGACTAAGAGTCCCTGAATTAAGTCTGTCTACAATGTGGAGTACGTAAACACAGATGCAAATGTCAATTCATGACAAGAGCACCTTGCCACTGAAAACACACATTGTGCGTGCGTTATTGTGTTATTTGGCTCCGCTATAACAGTAAATGACCAGAAAGTGAAAACTGAATGTAGAAGAAGACTCTTTATGCGAATATCCTGCCCTAGCGCCTCCTGCAAGAATGTAAGAACACTTTGTGTTCTGATTTATGCTCTGACACGTGAAATTGAGGTTGCTAGAAGAATTATCGTTCACGTACTTGCGTGGAGTACATTTCGGGATGTTAGCTCGAGGCTTTTTGCTACTTCAGAAGAGAATTACAACAATAACTGCAGCAAACTCAACAGGTGCTAAGCATTAGCGCTGGTGCTAATAGACCCAGTGTGTGTGTGTGTGTGTGTGTGTGTGTGAGACTCTGGCAACCGGACATCCATAAAGATTTCATCACAAATAATGCCAACACAAGCAGGATTAAACAACTAATTTATTTGTGTGCGTGTGTGTGTGTGTATCTATTCCCTACTGACCACTGTGCTAATAAATAACCCCTCAGATTTGCTGCGAGAGTCATTCCTCTTAGCATGAGCTAAGGGTTTGCTGTCATGTTCAGGCATGTTGTAGTACGCTGGCACCGAACACATCTTTAGTGTAAAGAGCCGCCTCAGGACTCAACACCGAGGGACGCTAAAGATATGAAAGAAATGCTAACATATAATTAGCACCTATTTTAAGCCACAACATATATGTCTTGCTGGCATCTTTATAAATTACTGTTGTGTGTCTGGAATTGCACATCAGGGCATGCGTGTGTTTGGTGATTTGGTGGTTTTGTGGTTGAATTTGCCTGCCGTTAATGGCAGAACATGGTCGTTCCAACTCAGTGGCGGATTTAGGCATGGGCGACATGGGCAGTCACCCAGGGCGTTATGTTGCGGGGGGCTGCACGAGGCGGCACACGCCCCCCTTTGGGGACGTTCTCATACCAACAATACCCCTTTGGAGGCATGTTAAAGCGGTTTTCGCCTAAGGGCACCAAACAAGCTAGAACCGCTACTGTTCCAACTCCACAAAAATCGGTCAAACTTTCTGGGTGCCGATTCTGTGTACTGTATACCTGCATACTACCAAAGAAAATGTGTTTACAATTTGCTCTATTTCCTCTCCTTTTGTATTGATCAATTCTCTCTCACTTTTTCTGACTTCAGGTAAGTATTGAACCAAAAACATGTTGACGGAAACCAACAGCAACGCGCGGATCAAAGCATGCGCTGTCAACTTGGCTTAATGAGCCTATTCAACCTGTTGCTTTAGCAAAGCCCGAGATCTGTGCGCTCACACGTCTGGACGCCACACTTCAGATCTGTCATAAGGAGCGTGAATGGACGAGACAGAGATCCTACATGAGTCAGACACTTTAAGACTGTTTTTGTTTTTCGAGTGTGATTATTTGAAGGAGAAATGAGAGCTACTGTATATTACCATCTGAGAAATTAAATTTCTCTGGAATATCATATGATGCCGTTTCGTCACACTATTTGTACTCTGACTGATTGTATTATGGACAGATCATCTTTAGTCAAAAAGAAAATGTTGTGTAAAGACAGTTAAACAAAGCGCTGGAAAATAAATCAGCCAATAATATTGAGATGCTTCAGTGTCTTTGATCCAAATCCACAAAAATCTAAAATCTGGACAAATCTCAGTGCTAGGTAGATTATTTTGGAACTGTAAATCGGTACAGATTACGAATTACACAACTAAAATCAGACATATATCACAGTAATACCATGTTTTTGGGAAATGTACCATAGTAATACTATGATTTTTCTGACTTGTGCCATGACAATACCACGTTTTTATTAACATTATACCACGATAATCTGTTGATTTATTGGGTATGCACCACATTAATACCATGGTAGTCTTTTAAAGCAACAATTAAGACCATAGAATATACATATTTTAATCATTCAGCACCATGATATATAAAAGTACCATAGTACTCCACCCGTGGAGTCACGAGTTTGAATCCAGGGTGTGCTGAGTGACTCCAGTCAGGTCTCCAAAGCAACCAAATTGTCCCGGTTGCTAGGGAGGGTAGAGTCACATGGGGTAACCTCCTCGTGGTCGCTATAATGTAGTTCTCGCTCTCGGTGGGGCGTGTGGTGAGTTGTGCGTGGATGCCGTGGAGAATGGCATGAAGCCTCCACACACGCTACGTCTCCACGGTAACACACTCGACAAGTCACGTGATAAGATGCGTGGATTGACGGTCTCAGACACGGAGGCATCCGAGATTCGTCCTCCACCACCCGGATTGAGGCGAGTCACTACGCCACCACAAGGACTCAGAGCGCATTGGGAATTGGCCATTCCAAATTGGGGAGAAAAAGGGAAGGAAAAAAAAAAAGGCGGCTGTGGCTCAGTTGGTAGAGCGGGTTGGCCACTAATCGCAGGGTTGGTGGTTCGAATCCCGGCCCACATGACTCCACATGCCGAAGTGTCCTTGGGAAAGACACTGAACCCCAAGTTGCTCCCAATGGCAGGCTAGCACCTTGCATAGCAGCTCTGCGGCCATTGGTGTATGAATGTGTGTGTGAATGGGTGAATGAGTCACAGTGTAAAGCGCTTTGAATACCGTTAAGGTTAAAAAGGCGCTATATAAGTGCAGACCATTTACCATCTGATACCATTCATCCGCACCTCCACAGTACTTTTTTTGTGAGTGACTACTAACTATAATCATGAAATTATATCTGGATTATCATAACATGATGATATACAAATAATTTTCTTCTATGCATATGTAAATCAGTTACATATAAAAAGGAATGTTGGGATTACTTTTTCAGGCACATGAACTTCTGGGTATGTGTAACAAATTGACTGTAATTCTTGGGCTGGATTCGTCCACCGACATTAAGTGACAACCCAAATGATTCCTATAAATCAACTCTTCGGTCAGGCGACTCACCGTCCACAGGTGTGAAGTAGTCAGGCAGGTGAGCTGCAGCCGCCCCTGCGCCCTGCATGAACAGCTCCCCGTACGGGTTCATGTGTCCGGTCAGGAGGTGGTAATACTCCGCTGGGGTCGCACCGGGAGGAGGAGGGGGCAAACCAAACAGCCCTCGCTCCTTCAGATGCTCATGAGCCACTGTAAGGTAATAGAGAGATTTAAAAGAGTTTTCAGCCATCATGTCTCCCTTTCTGCCAACTAAAAGAAACCAAAAAAGTCATAGATACTATTCCAAAGTCTTTCATTTCTATATATTCCAACTTTTGAAAATAAATACGGTCCTAAAATATGATCCAACACTGTGTTTTGAACGCTGCAGTCTATTTGCCAGGCTCAGATATATCTGGAAACCCTTCAAGGCCACATCTACCGGCACTTGTTTGGTCCCAAACAGCCCCATTACTCTTTCCTCTGTGCTCTTTTACGTCTGTATCGCTGTTGTGATCGCCTGCACGCTGCTTATTTAAGTTTAAAGGTGCAAACACATTACAGCTGACACACCTGGAGGAGTGATTTATACGTCAAACGTTCGGCTTGCGAACGACCTGTAATTGTAATTCAGCTCTGAAGAGAGGGCTGTCATCAGACCGGGAATGAAATTAGGGAATTCTGCTTGGGTTTCCTTAACATCCCCCAAAGGACAAATCACAGGACGGAAAAGTTAAAAGTTTCATTGAAATTGGCTTTTTTAAAAGGTAATATTTGCATGTGCCGGAATCACTTAGTGTCCGCAGAGAATATTTGCACATGATGATGAAATTTAAAACGAAGGGATTCAAAATTCAAAGTCTTGAAATAAAGCCAGTTAAATGTTGAATTTCCAAACCCTGTATTGAGGATCAAATAACGCTTGCGTGTTTAAACTTTCACTTCTACTGTAACCCAGTAAAGAGCGTTAACACATCTACCTTGTGGCAACGTCTGGTCTGGTTTGAGAGGTGTGTTTTAGTCTTTTTGGCAGCCTGTGTTAAATAGTAACTTACTAAAAGTACTTCCACTATGCAACAATCTTAACAACATTTAGCAGTAGCGTCACAGTAGCCACGTTTTGGCTAACAGTGTAGCTCGTTCGACAGCATTTGTGGCATAATTGTTATTTCCAAAAACATATTAATAATTGACTCATCCCTCTTTTTGCATTTGTGACAAAAAAAACTATTTGCATGAAAAAATATTAATTTTCTTGTCCCTCAATTATATATAAAAAATGCCAAATTCACATTACACTTCAGGATATACAATAGAGGTTAATGGGAATACACATGTTTTGAAAGTTAAGCTGGAAGATGTAAATATTATACATGTTAACATGATTTTAGTGTGATAAAATCGCTTACTAATAGAGTTCAACCGATAGTGGATTTGCCAATAACAATAACTAAGGTTTTGGAAAAGGCCGATAACCGATTAATCGGCAGACATTTTTCAAAATCGATTCACAGAACATTTTCTTAGTTGACACAGACATAGAGGCCAGAGTCCAAAATGAATAAAATCCCAGATGTAGTTTATTTTCAACCAAAATCCAAATAAAAATCAGAAAAAAAGAATATTGGGTGCATAAGGTGGGACTTATAACACTAAACAAGCCTGAAACACACCGGGGACTTTTATTTTGAAATGACGGAGACTTTGCTCCATTACCGATCCATGGCGGCTGTGGTAGAGCGGGTCGGCTGCCAGTCGCAGGGTTGGCGGTTCAATTCCCGGCCCACATGACTCCACATGCCGAAGTGTCCTTGGGCAAGACACTGAACCCAAAGTTGCTCCCAATGGCAGGCTAGCACCTTACATAGCAGCTCTGCGGCCATTGGTGTGTGAATGTGTGTGAATGGGTGATTGGGACACAGTGTAAAGCACTTTGGTAACTTCTAAGGTTAAAAAAGCGCTATGTAAGTGCAGACCATTACAGTGATCTGTAAAGCTTTTTGTAGCCTATATGTTTGTATTATTATTTACAGTATATGATGTTGGAGACACGATGAATGTGCTGATGAGGGACGTTTCCATATAGCCACATTTTCTTTGCATGCCCTCGCTTTAATTTAAAAAACATAATTATCAAAGGAACATGGGGGAATAAAAACAAACGGCAGATATCAGCATAGATTTTTGCAGAAAACTAATAATTCTAAAGAGCACTGATTAATCGGTAAAACCGATATATCGGTCTACCTCTACTTACTAACCTTATCTGTGTAAAGTTATATCTAATATTACAACTTCGTTGCCATGATTACATAACGCCGCAAACCCTGTAATCCCAGTGAGCGATTTTGGCACACTAAAATCATGTTAGCATGTATAATGTTATGTCTTGTGGCTATACTTTAAAAACAGTGTCTATTTTTATGTTTATTGACTGGCCTCATTCACAACCACAGTAAAACCTTAATGTAATTGTGATTAAGTGAAAATCTCAATAAAGTTAATTAACTTAAAATGTAAAATAGTTAAAATAGTGAGTGGCTTTTAGTCTGCCAAGTTAAAGGAATATTCTGGCATAATGTTGATTACCACAGAAAATAATTTTGACTCGTCCCTCCTTTCCTTTAAGCCTTATTTGTAATGAACCTGGAATATTCCTTTAAATTTAGGTTTGGATTCCTCACCGTCAGCTGGACTCAATCCACGAGCGGCCGAGATCATGGAGAGTGTGGGACTGCCATGTGCCGAGCGCAGGTAATGCTCCATATGAGGCGAGACGTAAGAGTGAGGCGGGAGGAAGGTGGTCTCTCCGCCACCCCCCGGAGACAGACGGATGAGAGAGATGTCCGAAAGCACTGGACTTCCCGCTAACCCTGGAGGCCTGGGGAGAGAGAGAGAGAGAGAGAGAGAGAGAGAGAGAGAAAGAGAAAGAGAGAATTTTAACTTGTTAACTTAGCAAATGTACAAATGAAAATTAAATATTAGTTTATTCTTTGGAGGTTATCTGCCATTGGTTGGAAAACTCAGATAGTCCCGCCCCAAACCAATGCCATTGATTAAGTCAATGTTGCTGTGTTGCACTGGACAAAACAATGTTTTAAAAGAGCCAAAGAGTAACAGTTTCTAGACTTTTAAAGGTAAACAATGTATAAATCTGCCCGATTCCAGCCTCACTGAAGCACCCCCAGATCATTACCGATCCTCCACCTGGTCGTCTAATGGTTAGCCGAGATGCTTGAATTTTTGCGGCAGGAGTTGCATAAAGTCACCCAACTACAATGTGAAAGACTGGCAGAGAGCGTGCCAAGACACATGAAAGCTGTGATTGAAAATCAGGATCATTCCGGCAAATATTGATTTCTGAACTCTAAGTTAAAACATTAGTATTGTGTTATTTATAAATGAATATGAACTTGTTTTCTTTGCATTATTGGAGGTCTGAAAACATGACATCTTTTGTGTCATGTTGACCAGTTGTCATGTTCTGCAAATATATGCTCTAAATGACAATATTTATATTTTAAGTATATTATTGATATAATCGTATTAATATATCATTATTGTTTATGTACATTACATATTTATTAAAACTGCTGTAGGGTGATGAGATGCAGCGGTTTAAGTGTTTCTTTTCACCCTGAAGCTGAGCAGATCTGGTTGCACATAAGGCAAAAATGTTATTTGTACGTCTGCCTTTCTTGGTGCTGTATTGTTATGATGGAGTGCCACGGTATGAAAGGTGATCAAATTACATTGCTCCAATGTCGCGCACTTGCAGTGTTGACTGCTTTGTTGATTATCAAAAAAGATAGATCGTTTTAATGCATTGCTCGCAGATTGTGGAATTACAGCTTGATTGTTTGTAGTCCAAGAATTGATGCATTTCTATGCCCAGTCTTATTTTTTTTAACCAGAATCCTCAATCAAAGAGAGAGATAGAGTAGTGGGAATGTCTGTCAACTCTTCTCCATTCTGAACAAGTGAGTATTTGTGACAGACCTGACAGTGAGGCTTCCCCAAAAACATTTAGTAGGTGTAACATTCTCAGCCAAAATCGAATCGTTTTTTACCGGCTCATCCGCTCATGAGATGTTGGCTTTAATATACTGGTTAGCACAAAAACTCTTAATACCATAGGAAAGATATCTTATATTAGTTGAGAACATAGTGTGACTATGGTTGCCTGTAGCCTCCTCTATGTTTCTGTTTGATTTCTGAATACTCAAAATAAATAAGGCTGGGCATAGAAATGCATCAATTCTTGGACTACAAACTCTTCAGACATGTTTGTAAGTTCTGTTCTCTGTTTGTCAACGTCAAATCAACAGTCAGTGAAAATGTTCACAAAATAATACATTTGATTTCAGTTTGTTTCTTATTAAAGCTTATCGTATACTTTCATAACAATCAAGAGTCTCATGAATAATTAATTCGACTTCTGAATGATACTTTTGTGCTCTTTTGAAGCTTGAAGAGGTGTCACCATAAACTGCCATTGTATGACATCACTGAGCACAACATTTACTCACAATTTCTCCCTTTGTGTTCAGAAAAAGACAGAAAGTCATATAGCGTTACAACAACACAGGAGTGAGTAAACAATGACTGAATTATCAATTTTGGGTGAGCTGTCCCTTTAATATCTCAATCGTTTCTCATAGACAGCAATGAGATTACATTGTGAGCAAATGCTAAAGTTTCCTGGCTGTCAGATGTCTGTGTTATTTCAAATTAACACAGTTGAAAAATACAATACAATCAACTTAAAAAATACAATTGTTTAATAGTGGAATTCCTGGAGTCGAACTACACTAACCATGATCCTGAAGAGATCAACCAATCAGAGAATAGCGGCGAACAAAGTGTGGTAAAAGTGCTCTGCAGCGACCGCCCACTTCTATGAACGTAGCAATTGAGTCTGTTTCCCTTCACTCTCAAACTACTTATCTATTTACAATTATCTGAATATTTTGAAAATAGAAATACAAATCTAATATACAGCTTATATACTTATCAACAACTTTAAAACGATAGTTTTTATTCTGGTTACGTCAATGTGATTATTGTTCGTTCCCCCATGAAAGACAGTAAGTACACAGTCTTGTATCTTTGTCTTTTTGTCCAATTTTCAATACTTTTTTGCTTCAAATCAAACCTCGGAGCTGATTGGTTTGGTTCAACAATTTTATGGAGGATTTGATGAAATCCCGATGGAGAAAATGAATGGAAAATAAGTAATAAAAGAAATCCAAGATGGCTGAAAACATGGGATCTCTGAGTTTTGATTGCAGACTTTCAGAGCAGAGTTTGAGACATTGTTGAGATCTCTTGTCAAACACTAGAGGACACACGTGTGAGATTTCTGGGGTCTTTTCCTCCTCTGAGAAGCAACAGATTTCAGTATTCTCTCTCCGTTCAATCTCACTGCTGTATAGGAGAAACACCTGAGATAATAAAGAGATGATTTCTTATTTCTAATATAAAGTTCATATAAAATGATTTTTCATTTCAAGCGGGGTTTTCCTCATCTGGGATCATTAAACTTTATTAAATCGGTCCGCGGCCAATATCTGATTAGCAAGTTGTGATGAATTCCACCCTGTTTTAATGACTAAATGTTTTTGATTTTAAATGTGGACATCTAAACGAGAGGACTGCATGAGAAATATTGGTTTTATTAGTTCTCGCTGATGTAATAGAACAAAACAAACGGGTTCATCTACAGAAAGGTCACCTCGTTTAAATACTGCGATCAAACTCCAATAAAACATCTTGTTCTTCACAGAATATGGCTAAAAAACAACACGCATATATGAGAAACATGCATACTTAATAATGGCCTCTTTCTTTAAACATCACACAGACTATATGCAAAACACTCTTTATTTCAAACAAACCAGCACACAAGCGAACACACTTAAATAAGTAATGCAATATTAAAATTTTAAAATGCCTTCGCCTGTGGAATGGTTCTCATTTTCATACCAAGAAAAACACAGATATGCACTGAAACATCGCCCATACTGTCCCCGGGGACTGTGGGACCTTCAAATCCATTTCTTTCACAACTATACACCCTCCTAAAGAGACAAACGCTCCCGGAGTCAGGACTTGTGTCTCCCAGAATGCAATGGAATAGTGTCGGCGGTGCACGATCCGAGTCAGAATCTAGTAAATGTCATTGGCCTGGGGAACCAGTCAATGTCCCAGCTGCATGATATGACAACAATTATGCTTACAGGAATATTCTGGGTTCAATGCAAGTTAAGGGAGGAGTCAAAATTATGTTTTGTGGTAATCAACATTATGTCACAAACAGGGCTGGACTGGTAATCTGGCATACCGGGCATTTTCTCGGTGGGCCGACGCACTTTGGGGCTGATCAGGGGAGGACTGGCCATTGGGAAAACCGAGCGGGCCGGTCAATGGCCGCGAAATGGCCCGAATGGGACGCGATAAGCTCAAATGAGCCACCGCGTTATGCAGAATGGACCACAAAATGGCGCCGCGAAATGCAGAAAAGGACAGCGAAAATCCCAGTCCAGCCCCGCACTGTAAACCTGAACGTTCAAAGTAATTAAATAGATTAAGTAGAGTTTACTCAAAGTTTTAGAAATGTTCTACTAACTTAACATAGTCACAAATGCTGTCGATTGAGCTTCACTTATATTGAACCTGAAATACCCCTTTATGTACTTATATATATATATGTCATATATGGTTAAAAACAAATCATGAAAAAATCGGCACACTACTATAATTCTTAAAATTGTATGATTAAATTATCACAAAATTACATTTTAGTTTGGTAATTTAATAAAAAAAAAATTATTTTAATTGAAACACTTGTAACATAATTCACCAAGAATTTGGACAACACTACATAATGACTGAATATAGTGCACTATAAAGGGAATAGTGA
>NC_068307.1:30699230-30711730 GCF_025860055.1 Xyrauchen texanus
GGGGCACATGCCCCCTCAGTCTGAATGGGCATGTTGCCACTGTATTTCAGTCATAACGTATATTTCGCTAACATTTGAAAGCAATTTGACAATTCTCAATGCAACTTTCGAAACCACAACAAAATACTAACTAATTGGAATAAACATTGTTTTAAGTTTTCAAGTATTTATTCAAGACAAGTAAACGGTCTGAGGCGGATACACTAAACAGTTACGCCACTTTTGTGCGTCGTATTTCAGCGCAAATACCTGCGTCTTATTCACTAACCACCCACAATCACGTTTAGCTGGTGCAATCAGCGGCGAAATTGCCATTGACATTCATTTTTGCACCAACGCCTCATTCACAAAAATTTACATAGTGTAAAATTTATTTTATTTTAAAGAGATGTTTGTGAACATTTTCAACCAATAATTTCAGCAGCAGTTAATGAAATACTCATCAAATGGTGTTTGAGCGTTAAAACCTGGCATATATCCACATACACGGTTTCGTCAAGCGCACGTTCTGCTGTTCAGTCCTATCAGGGTGGGTCAAATATGGTGGTCTGCAGCAGCCTCGGCTATATTGCGCTCAGAATTTGACCAATTGTGTGTATAAATTGTGTTCAGCAGCGATTTTGTAGGCGTGTTTGCGCCGTTGCCCGATCTGCATAATTCCTTTAGTGAATCAGGTGCTAAACAAGCGCAGTTAGCATGTAAACAGCCCTTTTAGCAGGCGCGATTCATTCTAGAATCTGCCCCTTAGTAACAGATACAAATTAAAAGCACTGGAACAAAGAAAACAACAGATTTATAAAATGTAATTTAAACATCTTGTGAGCAAGACTCGAGACTCTTTCAACAATACTTTGCATTAGCCTGAAGTGGCATTATTGTACTGCTCTGCTATTCCTTATATACCCTTCTAAGACAACTTCCTGAACTTCATTCTTGCCATCCATGGACCATGACAGTTGTACGCAAGAAGACGGCTCTGAAAACATCAATGCCTTGGAGATGATGAGAGCAAGACAAGTTTATATTCTGTCTTCCAGATGTTTGATATCTTTCCAGGAGAGGAGATTCAGCCGGCTTCAAGTTTGAGTTTTGTGCCTTGCACAGACACAAAACGAGAATTTGGCCTTTCTTTAAATGGTTACATAAAATAAATAAATGATTACTAAGAGGATGTAGCCCAGATTTCACTTTGATTCTCAATATAAAGAATAGTTTTGAAAGTACCTTCAACCACTCAATTTAAAGGTCAAGCTCCGATATGAACAACATACGCCTTTTCATGAAAGTTTTCACATCTAATGCGTATGCAGATTGTTTATGGATCACCTGTGTCCGTGCGTGTCTGCATGTATTCGGACTGCAGGGGTAAACGAGGCAAATGCTTTATTTATATTCACAAACCAGAGAATGAGAGAAACCGACCGTCAAGAGACGGGCTTCAGGCTTACCCGTGTAAGGCATGGAGAGCGTGGGGTTCGTAGTGGTATCTTCCCTCGTGGTGACGCACATCGATGGGGATCGGCGAATGGAAAGTTGGGAATATATGATGGGGGCCTGTAACATAAAGAGAGAGAGAGAGAGACTTAAAAAACCAGCTAGACTTTCAAAAAAGACATTTCAAAGGCAACAGTGCTACAATAAAGTAACATGAATTTCAGAGCACACTGAGCAGTTTTGTGTAAAATATTGGCAGTATCACACAAGAGCAGGGGAATAAATAAATAATCAAAGTATCTTAGGAAATTCTACATCTCTAACATAAAAGACATCCAACTGGGCTTTTGACAAAGACCTGCAGCTAGACTCTCTTTGAACTCGTACAGATGATGGACGTTAGGAAGGCAAAACCATCCGGGACGAAAACTGGGGCTGACAGCGCGAGGAGAATTTTCCTCAGCCCGGCTTTGCTGTGGCATGTTGGGATGCGCCAACCAGAACATCCCCCTATTGAACCAAAACAAAGCCAACCGCGTTCCCCTACGCATGTAAAAATACACTTTATTGGCCCCGAAACGAGTGTAAAACAAAGCGTTCGGGTGACGTAAAACCTGGTGAACTCAAATACAGTTGCTGCTGAGTAAAAGCCGTTGCCCACAACTCAGGATTTTATAGTCTGCCATATACATTCTGCTGGCGGTTTGTTTAATTATAAATCCTTTTGCTGGATCACTTTATTTGAGCCCAAAGAGAATCAGGTCTTTTCCTTTATTAAAACTGCCGTTGGCTCGGGTCGTCCCATTAACGTAACGGGCTTTCATTAGCAGTTGTGATAATGAGAAACCACATCTTGAACTTTGGTGGAAGCTGCGTTGCCTTTATAGTGCCATGTGCTGAGAGCTGTTTTGAATCTTAGAGTCTTAATGAGGTTTTCTTTCTAATTAGTCTGTCATTCCAGGAGTTCCTTCAATCTTTCCACGGCATGCTAAAATTAGCGCCACGATGCTATGGTGTTCGCAATGACACTGCTATGCTGTTGCTAGGGTGTTCTGTGTGGTTGCTATGTCATTGCTATATGGTTGCTAAGGTGTTGACCTGGTTTCTATTCAAGTCTGAAACACAAACATTGTGGGATAAATACACGATGGATGAATAGGGCTGAAATGATTAGTCGACTTTATCGACAACGCCAACAATAAAAATCTGTCTACAAAAATGTCCATTGTCGAATAGTCGTTTGATATCATTTATCGTAACATGAGATCATACGAAACACTAATGATGATAGCGTGAGAGCAGCACTTCAGCTCGCGCCTGAATGAGGGGAGGAAGAATTACACAGCTCACAGTCCAGATGCACAGCTTCAGGTGATGTAGATCGCAAAGTATGAGGGAATTATAATGCAAAACTTGCATGTTGAGCGTCTTTAAAGGAAACACCCCATTACATCTTTAATGCATTACAACTTAATGCGTTACATGTTTAATGCATTAATATTTAATGCATTATAGCTTTATTAAAGTTCAAATAATACGGAAGCAGGTCATGTAAATAACTACAAACTTCGAAACTGGCATTTCTCCTGTGCGGTCAGCGCCTCTTCTATGAGTCGTGTGAATGTCCCGTCCCGGCTGATACACACTGTGTCACGGGACGCTCGAGCGCACACACTTAAAGCAGCTAGATTATAACATGATGACTCTTGATTTGATGAATCAGAATATATGTGTCACTGTGCGTTTCTTATTGTGATGAAAATTGGCACAAGTTGACTAATCGGTTAAGAGTGAATGATCAATCGTTGCAATAATCGCAGAAGAGTCGAATAATCATTCTAATAATTATTTGATTAATCGATTATCAAAATAATCGTTAGCTGCAGCCCTAATGCTGAAGTTTAATTCTTAAGGTTAGGGATTTGTTCAAATAGTAATAGTGATGCATGCCTGAGAAAGAGAGGAGGGTTAGTAGATCAGCTGATCTCTGGTCTGTATTAACATTCTTCAGGGCGCAGCAATGGGCGGGTGAGGGGTGACCCTGGGCGGTGAAGGGTCACGGGTCATTATCTACACCTGGGGTGCTCAGCAGCTCCTCCAGAGAATTTGAATTCAGCAGAACTCATGTGAGTCAGCACTCTCTCTCTCTCATTCACTTCTCCTGTCTGACAGAATGTGACAGACCTTCCAAAAGGACAGGAAATGACCCACAACTTTTCCCGTTTCTCTTTCGCTGTCATCCTCCAGATGTTTCTGCACACATTTCCATGTGAAACTTAAAGGGAAAGTTCACCCAAAAATGTAAATTTTGTCATTGTTTACTAAAGAAGAAGAAAAAACACATTATTTTTGGAGCTTGACGTTCCCTGGTCACTACAGTTATTCAGGTTTGAAACACCATGAGAGCAAATGATGACAGAATTTAAATTTTTGGTTGTTGTTTGGTTAAGTTGTGCTCTAGATTTGCCTGTTTGAGCCTGCCGTGTTGTTTATTTTAAAGTATGTCTGGAGAATCACAAATTTAGCAAAAATAGTCTCTTTAGATCCAAGTACCTGCACATAAATTCTTTAATATCTGACGTGACTGAAAGCAATCTTTTCTCAAGACTACAGTTGGCACCATCGAAAACACACTACACATGGCCCGTTATATACATGGCCTGGTTTCTGTAAATTAATATAGCGCAACCTAAACCTCAAAGCACCTAAAAATTTGCTTCGTGACTAGCCGGAGTTGAGCACTATCTTTATTGCATTTTTCATGGAAAATGCCTCAGGTTGACTTTAATTGATGAAAAACACTATAAAACACATCTGACATTCAAAGAGGGCACTGCAACAATAATGCCGCACAGCTGTGGAAAACACAACACCCAGTTTGGCGCATCTTATGCATTCGGCCCCCTGCTTAAGTGATTAAATACAGAGTCTGACATTCAAAGGCGCTCCAATCTGACCTTTAACGGTTGCACCTTTGAGTAGAGCACCTCCTACTTAACTGCAACTGCTCGGCGAGCTGCGCTACATAGACTTTACACAAGAGAATGAGAAACTTGACTGAAGAACGGCCTACTGCTCAAGGGAAGTGTCACAATGGCTGACTAGTTGACTAACAACTGACTAGCCAGTTAGCGAGGTGGACTAGTTTCTAATTTTTGCGTATACATATTTACATGTTTAAATGTTGTTTAGTGCCATTGCTTTAATTAGTGAGCTAACATCATGCTGTGATTCGTCTGTTAGACAGTTTGTGTGGTAAAATACATCCCTTTAAAAGCACTGCTACTACAGCCAAACACATTAAGATGGATGTCTGGATGTGCACAAGTAATCGACTAACCGAGTACTAGTCCTACACCAACTAGTCGACGATTAAACTTCTCGAATGTCACAAAATTGATTTTCCTTTGTGCATTTGCCAGCCACAAGCCATGCTGAATTATGCTGTGGTTTCCCTCTGAATCTCTTAACAAATCTTGCAGTTACAATTGAGTCCACTGGGGGGGCGCTGTGGATGTGTGTCGCCAAGGTGTTGGTCGAGAGATGATGGCGTGTGCATTCAGGCAAAGTCGAGTGTGGCAATACTGTGGCAATGCTCTATTAATATTCCACTTTTATGGTGGAAAGTAAATGCAAAGCGGTACAAGAAATTCGGAAGCTGAATATGCATCAGCATCTGAACACTAGCAGAGCACATTTTCAAAATTTTGTGAAATGTTTTTTTAGTTGTATGTATTTTTATTACATTTTTTCATTTGTATTAATACATAACGTTCATTTAATAAAAAAAGAAAAGAAAAGGATCGTTTGTTGAAGTTAGCTTTTTTTTAAACCAGTCTTAGTAACGTTTTTAAATACATGTGTGTGAATGGGTGAACGAGGCACAGTGTAAAGCGCTTTGAAAACCGCTAAGGTTACATAAACACTATATAAGTGCAGACCATTTACCAATTAATCAATGTTTTTTGTGGGTTAGAGTACAACTACAAAATGATTTGATAATGCCCATTCTAAACGTGTAGATGACTAGATGCCAGCTTTGCGTTTTTCTCTAAATGTTCTATAAACAGTATAATCACACTCAGTGTGAGAGCAGCAGAGGAGGATGCTAGTGCAACAGCACATTCAGCACCCGGCCACGTTTAATGCACCATTACTAATACAGTGGTAGAATTATTGCAGGGTCTGATGGGAAGAGAGGCCGAGGACAAAGAGAAAGACAGAAGTGGGTCAGTGAAACATGACGGAGCATGGTGAACCTCGGCCGCTGCAGGAATTCTCCCGTGCTGAAGTCACGGACCACCGCATGAATCCTAATCACGCGGGTCTAGTTAAGACAACTTCACACTTTAATCATGATCTTACAGTGCAGAGGAGGGAGGTATAAAAAATAAAACTGGAAAAAAGATTTAAGCTACAAACTAGGGTAATTGCAAGCATGGAAAATACACAACTTAAACCCAAATATTGCTGATTGTTTCTGACTGCGTAAACACTCGCCACTTTTTCTTTAGCAAAATAAGTCCCACCCTCGATCTCTGTCATTAAAACTACACATTACACCACAACCTCATTCATCTGAGCCCGCCCTCAATTATCCACATTACCACTGTTATTTCAAGCCGTCGCATTATTCATGTCAGAGCAAACATCCACCCCGTTCACAGCCCGTTCTCTTGCATCCTCCCCCTGTGAGGGGCTCAGGGGCTGCTGAAGTCTAGGCCCTTTTACTTGAGGACCGAGCAGGCTTATTCTATCATGCCGACAGCTCCATTGTTTCGCTGCAACAGGAAGAACAAAAGAGAATCGCTCTAGAGAGTTCAAGAGGCACATTTACGAGCTTCACAGAGTTCTATCCCCCAGGGCTGCACCGCGGCTGCAGAGTTTCCGTAAAGCCCCTCGCATCTATTAGTCTTTAGGTGATAACATTTGTTTTCACATCTGGGGAACGCGTGGCGGGGTTCTGCACTTTTTCAGTGTCAGTGCAGCTTGTACCGAACACAGCTTGGGTCGTGCACTCTATTGGCTCCAGTGCGGTTGAGTTTACTCTGGCGCCTACACACTAGAGTTTACACTGTGTCCGAGAATGCTGTGAATACATTTCAATATGGATGGTGTGGTGCAAAGTCATAGAGGAAAAATGCAAGGGTTTGCTCTGTCATCCAATCAAAAGTTGAGAAACTTTTAACTTTTGCTGCAACGCATCATGGTCATCCGCTGACTCTAAGCTGCTTTTCCAGCATCGGGCCGAACAGATACAGTTGCAGAATGGTTTCTTTTTCCACTGCGGTGCTTCGAAATCAGAATTAGAATGGACTGACTGAGCAAGTGACCAATCGAGAATCGCCACACTACAGACGTTCCGCCAGAACGGTTCTTTGTCCTGAATATGGTCAGCTAACATTTACATTTATGCATTTTGGCAGACGCTTTTATCCAAAGCGAATTACAGTGCAATTATTACAAGGACAATCACCCCGGAGCAGCCTGGAGTTAAGTGCCTTGCTCAATTGCACAATGGTGGTGGCCGTGGGGTTCAAACCAGTGACCTTCTGCTCAACAGCCCTGTGCTTTAACCACTACGCCACCAGCTAACATCCTGAGAAATCCTAGCCGGGAACGCTGTGTAGAAATGCTACTGGAACCGTTACTCATCGTGTTCCGATGGTGGAAAAATGCTTGATGAGAATTTCAGAGGCAGGTCCAATTGTGTTTTTTGATAATACAATTAGCCGTGTTTCCACTTGATTTCAAACTGATGCGACTTATTCCACACCCTTAAAACGCATCTTATATTGGACACATTGGGACAAAACGAAATCGCTCCTATTGTAACCAGTGGAGCTGTCTACACAGGAAGTGTATTGCATCACGTCACAATGCATCTTAGGTTCTGAGATAAGATGACGTGCACCTTTGATACCCCTTGCAGACATCTTCAAAAACGTGTGATGCAATGCTAGTCACATACTGTAGTTCACATTCATATACATCAAACGCTCTTCTAGAGCTCTTGAACGAAGGTGCCCTAACTTGGTCATTTTTGCTCAGAACGAGCCATCACGAAACATCTGCACAATTCCTTAAAGAAATTACCGTTATCATTAAAATCCAGACTAGGCCTATAGGAGGACCCAAATCAGATAAACTTGGTCTGTCTTAACTTTAAAGGGGTCTTTCTAATCTAATTTTGCTTTGAATATTCGGGGCAAACAAACACAACCCTTCTTGTCTTTGTTGTACCCTAATCCTTGGATCTAAATGGGTAAATGGGTTTCATCTTACAGGAAGTACTCTACAACAATAATGGCACTTTGAGTGGACGGGGTCTTTGCAGTGCAATTAAAACGCTTTCTGAATTACTCACAGAATCAGGAGGGGAAATTAGACAGGAAACTCCTGGACAATAAGCTGGCCTGAGGCCTAACCAAACATCACCATGCCAACCGTTACACACTACCAGACCCAGCACCGCAATGCATTCTGGGATTTGTCTTGCTGACATTGGGCCTCCTATAGTTTTAGAGGCGTTTGCTTTAAAGCTGAAGTGTCTAACTTCTGTGCCACTAGAGTCAACAAATGGAATTGCAAAGATTTGGCTGTATACAAACTCACATCATTGGATGTTTGTTGTTTTACCTCAAAATGTTAGTTATCTACAAGCTTCTAGTAAGCTCCATCAACATGCTGGAGGTAAAACCAGAAGGACAAACAGTAAGATGCGTGTTAGCATGCTGTTTGTGTAATATAGGACCGCAAGAGTCTCCAAGACTGATTACAGCACGCCACCTCAAGCCCTTGATTTATCACCTCTGCTCATAATAGTGCTGCTTAACACACAGGTTTGTCCAGATTAAGTAATTATCTTAAAGCTGAAGTTTATTATCTTTAAGACTGGTGCAATGATAAAAGGAGGTCTGTCGGTGTGAGGAAGAGCAAGCAGACCTGCAGATGGTGAATGAATAAGGGAGATAATTAGAATGCAATGCATTAAAGTGGCATTTCAGTGGGCGGGGTCAGTGTACGTGGTTTCCTACATTCATATTAGCCCCATGGAACCCCTCCTAGGGAGTGAGGGGGTATAACAGCTGGCCCAGAGCTGTAGCTAAAGGCAATGCGCATCTGTACATTAAACAAGGACACTGCTTATTTAGAAAGCGTGCAAAATTACACCTGAAACCATCCATTGTGTTTTGCAGGGTCACAGCTAAATACACTCTCAATCAGTGAGTAATGTAACACTGTTAGCGAGGTATGTGTGTGTTAGCGAGGGCTAGCGCTGCTTTGCTTTCCTTAATGTTTAATCGAACTCAGGCTACATCTACACTTATCCGTTTTCAGTTTCCCAACGTCACCATTTTCCAAAGCATGCTGTTATGGAGAGGGTGGTTTCGAAACGCCACATTTTTGATGGAGGAAAAAGCTGATCCAGTGTGGATGAGAGCATAGTCCATTTCGATGTTCTTCACATTACATGTCTTGTGTATCTGATGGATGGCTTTACGGGCAAAAAATAGCCACAATCACTTCCTGCTTCACGCTCTCTGACACTCGAATCTGCTCTTGAGGATCAGCAATCGCAAGAAGAACTAAAATAGAGGCTTGAACTATCAGCAGTCTGTGAACCACCAGAGCAGATGGGACAAAACGCTACAGGACGTTGTCCAGATGCGGTCACATCAGCTAAGTTATCTCACACAGGGCAATGGGTAAAAACACAGGTGGATATAACCTTGTGTTTGATAGGAAGTTGTATAAGCACTATGAGAATCACTATTAATATTGCTCACATTTTGCTTTAGATTGCTTTACCCTAACCCCTATGGCCCTAACCCTAACCCTAAGCATAAGCATAACTTTTACTGTTGCTCACACTTTGGTTATTCCTAACCCTAACGTAAACAAACAAACCCCTAACCCTATGCATAACTTTAACCGTTGCTCACATTTTGGTTATGGGATTAGGGTTATATTTATATCCTTAACCTAACCCCTAACACTATGCATATCCAAAACCCAAGTTGCTCACACTTTGTTTTTGGGATTAGGGTTATTTTTCTAACCCTAACCCTGAACAAACCCGTAACCCGAAGGATTAAACCTTGGCATGTAACTCATCCCAGACCATTTATGCAACACATTAATGATACCTCAAATCACGTGGCTTATTGAGGACATGTGTGCTATTAAGCAATCTCACTTGCCATTTTCGCCTGGTGGATGATACAACAAGCAAAATAATCCCATAGATTTATATTGAAGGAGGGACCAAAGTTATAACTAGAAACCCTATCATAGAGACTTGAGGGTGCACTCTTAATCAACCACCTAGCAACCAATCAGAATACCCTAGCAATAGCACAGCAATGCCGTGGCAACCACCCAAACACCCTAGCACAGTTGCAGTGAGTTTAGCATGTGCAAGAAACGTTCACATTTCCACCACTTACATTTCTTCATACAAATTACAATTTATATGGATTAAAGAAACAATTCTTTGATAATACAGTTAATTTCAACACTTAAAAAGCAGTCCGTGATAAGAAATGATGAGAAAAATGAACATAAACCGTGCAAACACATGAGATGGGAAGCTGCGGTTTCTATCTTTGCCGAAGTGTTCTGGCTTTCAGTTCTCCGTGAGATTTCACAGAACTCCAGAAGCTTCCACTGACATCTATAAACATCCAGAGCGCTTCCTGAAACAGCCTAAATTAAGACTGTAGTTTAAGGGTTTGTCCTTAAAACACTTTCTTTGTAGTCTTTTTTTAGTTTTTGGCTTTTGGTTTATTTCGATTGGTAGAGAGTGGTGGTGTAGTGGGCTTAAGCACACTGTTAATCAGAATTGATCAGAAGGTTGCTGGTTCGATCCCCACAGTCACCACCATTGTGTCCTTGAGTAAGGCACTTAACTCCAGGTTGCTCTGGGGGGGATTGTCCCTGTAATAAGTGCACTGTAAGTTTTTTGGATAAAAGCGTCTGCCAAATGGGGGAAATGTAAATGTAAATTGAAAAGTTACTCACTTCCTTCTTTGACTGTCACAAATTTTATATAGAGAAAAGTTTTTTTTTGGTTGAACAATCCCTTAAAGGTGCATTCAATGTATAACTCAAAACATCTGTATCGAATTGTGTAGACAAATTTGAATACATCTCCGAATTTGAGTTTATTTTTCAAACTGACTTTCAGTGATTCTTTACATGTTTTTCATTGACCGTCATTCAGCCGGTCTCTCGCTCGCTCTCACGTTGCTCTCATAAACTCACAGCACAAGGGTTTTGTGTGGCATGTTTGAAAGCTGAATGAAAAACACATGTCGAGTGCAGTCAGTCTCTCTCACGCCGTGCTCTTTGCAGGGGATCTGGGTAATCAGTGGACTCTGCAGGAGGGCCCCACTTTTACCGTGCAGCAATTCTTCATACAATACTGTCCTGACCCTCAGAAGCTTTATTTCAATTTTTGTGCTTTGTCTTTATCTTATTAGTCTTTTTTTAAGGACCTCATGTAATCAGAACTGGAGTTTTGTGGCTTTTAGTCCATGTCTGTTAGGGTTAGGTTAGGGTTGTCTTCAAGGAAAACAGACCAAAAATATAAACAAGATCATCTTGCACTGAACAGATTAATGTCCAATCAAAATGTTCTCTGGATTGAGAATGTCCAGTTGCATCCTTTTCCATATGCTGAAAGTGAATGTGACTGCCTAACATCTCCATCTTCTCCACTGGAACAGCAAGTGAGTAAACGATGACAGATTTTTTTGTTTTTGGGTGAACTATCCCGTAAAGAGATCTGTTTGCGTGCTCTGTAAACTCTACTCCGGTTTTGTTTGTGTGTTTGCAGGGTGTGAATAGAGGTCAATGGTTAAATACTTGAGTATATACACACGATCTGTTGTCACATCGAGGCAAAGTCAGCTTAGCTTTCAGGCTAGTACACTACAAGTAAACACAAATGTGTTACATTTGCTCGAATCCCCTCTCAGTATAATGTTGATCTAAAAATGATCAGTGACACATTTGAAACATTTCCATTTCCAATGTGGTTTAGACGTCTCACTAGTCCCTAGTAAGTGAACCTTTGACCCTCAAGATCACCGACTGAATTTTACGGAGTAATGGGGTGCTGCTTACTGCATACTGTGCAGTATAAACTGTACAATGCATACTATTTCAAAAAATAGTATGTGAAATAGTATGCAACCTTGTCAATACTTCAGTACATGCCTGTTTAATTCAGAGAGTGGCACCCAGTATCATCTCTAAATGATAAGCCAAAATATTTTTGGCACCGTGTCTGTTTATATAATCTCTTCTGACCTGACAGGTGTAGAGAGCAATGAAAATTTTTAGATCATTCGATTTTCATTTCTCCCAAGGGTTACGGAAGAATAACATTTGAATTGTAACACTGAAAAAAACAAGTTAAACCAGCCTAAAGTGGTTTGCTAGTCTTAGCTGGTTTAAGCTCATCTCCCAGACTGACCAGCTGACAATTCACAAAAGTCCTCTAAAACCAGCAAAACAGACCAGCCTAACGAGCTTGGCCAGACCGGAAGACTAACAAACCCTTGTTTACTAAACCGAACAAACCACCTTAACCTGGTTTAATCTATTTTTTTACTTGAAGCCGACATTCTCTAAAGCAGCTAAAAATGACTGCACTTTATAATACCATCGGAATAAAAATAATCAAAACTCAAGCGTGTTTTCCCTGCTGGGTTCATGTAATGCCTGAATGTAATCGTAGCCGTGCGGCTGAGGCAGGGTAGAGCTCGCGGGAATAACACTGATGAGGGGTGCTGTGTTTGCGGGGCTTTGGGCAGTGATACAGAGGTTTTGATTATGAAATCACAGCACAAACTACAGACTCAATAAGGTGACCCCCCACATCTCACCCCCTACAGGACCAGGGCCGCATATGGCGTGAGTGGGGCCTCATTTGATTTTCCTCTGCTTACCCGCTATGTCATGCTGAGGGTTTTTTAATGTATCCATGCTAATAACAGAGCATGAGATTTGTCAGGGGTGATATGACTCTATTGTCAATTCAAAGGTTGTAATTAGAT